>NC_065529.1:50914129-50939625 GCF_006386435.1 Epinephelus moara | reverse complement strand
TTCTCTTTCATTTTATAGTTGTAGTTTACTGATGTATGAACAGAGGTTACATAAAACCAGAGTGACCGTCCTCTACTGACCAATCAGACTGCAGGGTTTCTAGCTCCACCTTTTAGTACCAGATCTGTGTGCTAGGTACCCCAACAGAGGGGGGACCAAACATGGGGACGCTAAGGAACACTTCTGTTGGTACCATCCACAAAGAGCACTGTACCGTACTGCTCGGTGGAAACAGGGCTTTTGTTTCAGTACATTTAACTGAGATAATAAGGTGTTATGTTGAATACAAACTTTAAGTAGAGGCCGGAGCAAAATTTAAAGCCAAATTACTTTTCTTGTCCTGCAACAAGTAGTAAGCTGTGAAAAGTAAGTTTCTTGTGATACTGTTCATGGACTTGTATAAAAGGTATGAAGATATGAGTTTTTCAGACAGCAGAGACACATTTGCAGAAAGTCAGAGATTTAGCCACCAGACAACTGATGTCTCCTTCCTCTGATTTTCTCTGTTTAATTGTGGGGGCTGTCTCTATCCTGTCGATCACCGTTAGTGAGCTCCATAGTTCAGGCCGAGGCGGTGGGAGGTGCATCATCTCTCAGGTTTGAAATTAAACCGATTTAATCTCTTTTTCTTTGTAATTTTACCTGCATCAGCATTTAATGAGTATTAGAGGAAACAAGAATCATTTTCTTTCAAATCTAATCACCTGAATGAAGCCATACATCTGAATATCCATTTTGGGGACTCTGGGGGGACGGCAGTTGCAAGACTGGCAGGTTGTTCTTCTTAATTGGGAAAACTCCAGATTTTAATTAGGCAAAGTCTTGCTAAGCTTGCACAATGTCTCCTCACCTGTGAGTCTAATTACATGATGTCGTGCTGCAGGCAGTGTTTAACTTAAACACTGAACACAGGGGGTATATTAACAAACCGAGACAAGATCACTCCATTTTGGCATAATACTTAACGGAGGAGGTGTTCAGGTCGCTTCCCACCACAGGAGCACTGCAAAGTCTGACACACAGGTGAAGGGATCAGAAATATGTTCCTAAGTGAGGATGAGGTTGAAATAAGAACAAAAGGAAGTTATGTTTCAAACTTTTGATTTTTTACTGAGTACTAAAAGGATGCAGTGATGCTGCTGCATACGCTCTCTCTGTCCATGATGCATTCAAGTCTGACAGGACGCAATAAATCCACGATCAGTGCGTCCAGGGATGCTCTAATATTTTCCCTAATGATGCTACACTGTGAACACATTTTAGAAACAGTGGCATCACGTGACTTTTTGTTAAAGTTTTTCTTATGATGTCACAGAAACCACTGAGAGTGAAACTTGTGTTTTGGACATTATAATGTGTCTGTGTTTCTGTTCTGCAGCTCTGCTCAGATCTGACACCTGCCTGGCCGCCCTCCTGCTCGCCCTTATCCCCGAATCTTTGAGGCTCTGTGAACCGCTGCTGCCTGGCGTAAAGGCAGGTGGTGTCTGCGGCACAGCACGGAGGTCGCCAGGGACCGCCAGTTGACAACAACTGAGTATTTTTAACAGCGACGGCTGCCAAGCTGCAGACCACTGTTCAGAGACCAACAGCCAACAAATCCAGTTGTGTTTTAGCGAATCATTGCTGTGTCTGCTTCGGATTTTTAGGCTCAAAACGTGGATGTTTTCTAGCGACCCTTTGGCAGACATTGTGCCCTGAAAAGCGATTTTTACCAAGACATCGCTGCTTTGATCTTTCCCAACCTTAACCAGGTGGTTGTCCTGCCCGACCATAACCACATATTAACCACAGTGTTTCAACATATCCGTTACGTGAAAAAATCAGGCGCTTGGGTTGGGAGGATATTTACTCACTCACATTTTATCCCCCTGATCATGCTACACTGTGACATTTGTACATTTTGTACATAGACCGTATATAAAGATGCATAAAGCATAGAAGCATATACTGGTGTGTAAATTAAGTTTCAGATTTGGTGTTTATATTTTAGGGTTTAATTTCATTGTGGCGGCCCACCACGATTAAAACATCTGCCACCACATTCTGGTTTCCTGTTTTTGGAGCTAAACAGCTCATCAGGTGCGCTGTTGGAATATAGTTACTGTTCCACTATTCATTGCACCACATTCTCGCAGCGCAGAGCGACTCTGGCACAGGCGGAGCAGCAGAGCAACAGGCTCAGTGAAAGTGAAACTTAACAGTTCATTGAGCTGGGTATACAAGTTTGCTTTTGCTCACAAGCAGCTGCTCCTCTGATCGGATCATGTGATCATTATCCACGACTCAAAACTTGAGTTTTGCTGAGGAAAAAAGGAAGCGGTCCATCTGTGCTGTGTTCAAGGACCCGCAACCTCAGAATGTACACACAGACAATTAACTTCTGCACCCACCTGTGTGTCCTTGAGTAGGCTATCACTGTGTCCACTCTCTCAGTTTTGAGGTATTTGCGGTCAGTGAATGCAGCACAGGTGGGACTCTTACTTTTCTCCTCAGCACCAGTGTGACGAGTTTTGAGTCGGTGGGTGGATAATTGATCAGTCGATCAGATCAGTGCTGATCAGATCAAATTGATGGATGAGAGGAGCAGCTGTTTGTGAGAGAAACCAAACTATGAAGGGTTAAGTTTCACTTTCACTGCACCTGCCGCTGGAAAACATGTTTAGTATAAGACAGTTGTTTTGTCAGTGAACCTTGTGAGCTGTAATGGAGCTGAATTTTGTAACATTACCTTTGTTAAATGTTGCTGTTGTCCCTGGCTTCATATGAGGAGAGGAAAAGTTTGCTGGCTGCTAGGCTAATTTATACAATGTAAAATGCCATAGACTTGTGCTAAAAACATTAGCAGAGTTAGGAGTTATAGTGAAGCTGATTTGTGTACTTGTAATTAAAATTGTCTCTATTAAATCATGTTTATTGTGTGTTTTGAATCAGTTAAACTTCGCTTCACAGAAACCCCACTGCCGACCAGTGTTTTGGAGGTGATGCACAAGTATAAATCTGCCTTAAGTCTTCAACCTTGATTTAAGAGAAGTGAGAGTTGAGACATGCAGTTTTCTCTACTCTGCAGTTAACTCTAGAAACAGAAAGTCATAACGTGGCGGGCCGCCACAAATAAATGAATGTGTGGGAAACCATGTAATATTAAAAACAAATTACATTATAAACAAAGTTCTTGATTGAGGCAACGGCACCAAGAAAATGGGCTAAAATAGACGTTAACTCTCACTGTAATTCATTGAGGGCATCAGTGACATTTAAATGCCACAAACATTGTGAAATGTTGACACTGCCTGCTGATATACAACCACTCTATAAATATTCTCTTGCTGTTACCAATATCAGTTCTGTTCTCTGGAGATATTTAGTTTGAGCTGTGGCAAACAGTCTCAAAATGCTTATTTACAGCCTTAACTCTTAAACTCATTTCATAACTGCTGTCAGAGATACTCTGATTGCAAAACAAGCATCTTAATGGACCACCACCACAAAACTAAACGTGGAAACAATCTGCAAAATTGGTTTATTTTGCTCACACAGATGCACTTCATTATCTCCTCCGCTGATTTCCAAAGATTGAACTGACGTGTGCTGCAGAGAGATAACCTTTGCATTCCTAAACGGCGGTTTTCTGGAAGGACTTCAGCGTATATTTGGTCCCAGAGACATCCTCGGAGAGTTTTGAAACCGGCAAACGTTTCGTTTCCATCAAGGTCAGAGGAGCGGAGAAACTCGCTGCCAAAGACAAACCCATGCTCTGCTGAAGTTTTCTCCAACTGTTGTTGAGTTCTTCTAGAGCTAGGGGCCATTCAGAGAGTTTTTCGTCGACACATGCCAGCATCTCTTGATGCCGTGCCAGCATCGCTTAGCCCCAGCCTGGCTGTGACATTCCTCCTGGCAGAACAAGACTGTGACTCGGGCGAGATTTTCAAACATTTCTCAAAGCCCCGATGAGCAAAATTACGGCTAATTAGTCACCAGGCTGCCATGGTTTATTAGGAGTGACAATGGCACGTCTATAGCTGACAGCACATGTCTCTCTGCTCTCTCTGTGTACATCTCCGGCTCTATCTGTCGCTTGCTGCCGT
The DNA here is from genome assembly GCF_006386435.1 of Epinephelus moara. Taxonomy (NCBI): domain Eukaryota; kingdom Metazoa; phylum Chordata; class Actinopteri; order Perciformes; family Serranidae; genus Epinephelus; species Epinephelus moara. Next base: position 50,935,540 of record NC_065529.1, on the reverse strand, counting down.
CAGCAATGGCATTACAGAAATGGAAGACATTATTGAAATAAATAATTCACCATCACATCTGTTATCTATTCACGGTAAACATTTCTCTCATCAGAATTTTGATGTGTATGGCTCATCTGTCAGCTCCTTTGACAGTCTGATCATTTTGTGCTGAGTGCTCAGCGGCAGCCATTCAGATGTGTACGTCTGTTAATGCATTTCAAGTCTCCAAAGCTTTTTAGCATGCTGTGTCTGCCTGTTGGCCCACATGCTGCTTGGCCTATATTTGGACTAGATCAGACTAGAATTCATCTTATAAGTGAGAGGACGGAGAGACAAAGAGTCCAAGACAGTTCAGTCTGTAGGGTCAACACTGAGTCTACACAGATCCTTCCACCTGCAACAGCTGAGCTTTTTTTTTTTTTTTTGGCAAGCTGTTAATACAACACTGACATACTGTCGCCTTTTAATAGACCTACAAATGTCACAACGTAGCACGATCAGGCGAATGAAATAGGGAGCATCGTCGACCCATAAGGAATCTGCACCCAGTGAACTCTACAGATTTTCAGTATAGAAGCAGCTTGTAAAACTGAATATTGTCACTGTCTTCTGTGCATGTGTGTGTGACAGTCATGTGTTGTATTCAGGCAGCATTAAAATTAAAGTTGATGGTGTAGTGAGACGAAATGTCAAAAACAGATTAGATCTATCAGATGATCAAGTGAATGAATAATCTCTGTAGACAATGCCGTTTCTGAGCTTTTTTTCTTTCCTTAAAAATACTGGTTACATTTTGTATTTAATGCATTTATTAAACTTCATTTTGAGTAGATTATCATTCATTAACACTGGAGGAGCATTTTTGGTGGTTCATTTTTTCTGTTTTTTTGTCTCCTTTTTTCTGTCTGTCTATTGGAGCAGTTTTATGTTACGTTATGTGTTATATAAATGTAAAATGCTGTATTGTATTTTACAGCATGTAATTTGAATAAAAATATTGTGGGGGGAAAAAAACAATAATTTTTCTAATGTATTTTTTATTTTTGTTCTCTCTGCTCCATATTGAACCTTCCATTTAATGACCATGTGTCCCACATTTTGCTGACTGACTTTTCCAACATTTCTTTCAAGTATTTGTGATTAAACAAAATTTCTGATTCAAAGTTTCTACTACAATCTATTAAGCAGTTCTAACCCAAACCCTGCAAACCAAGGATACGTTACATTTGTAGGTTATTATGTGGCGGATATGTTGAAACTTCTTTCAACAACGCTAAGTGAACTTGTGGTTAGGTTTAGTCACGACAGCTACTTGATTATGGTTTGGAAAAGATCATGTTTTGGCTTAAAATTTGAGTGGCACAATCCCTGCAGGAAAAGCAGTGATGTCTCGAGGGCTGTCCCTTAAAAGTCGGAGATTTAAATCATCAGTTGGAGACTAGGCCTGTCGCGATAATCAATAAATCAATTAATTGCACGATAATTAAAAATGAGCTCGATAAGTTTGCCGGGCTCGATAATTTTTCATTTACCAAAGACACTGGATAATGAGTTAACTTCGCTGCATCCATCTCGACTGACTCCTCTCGGTTCCTTAGCGTAATGAGGAGTGAACCCTCCTGTCAGTCACTCTGTCTCTGTGTGGGGAGGCGGGGCACCTGGCGCACCACAGAGTGCAGCATGAAAGGCCCGTGAGGAGTAGAGGGAGAGATTTGGAGGAATAAATAACAATGGAATTGGTTTCTAAGCCGAAAGCAACAGCTGACGTGTAGGAACACTTTGGATTTAAGCCAAATGACCGCGGTGAACCACAGAACATAAATGAGCCGGTATGTCGCATTTGTTTCAAAACAGTTTATGCTAAAAGCGGCAACACGACAAACATGCACCTTCACCTCAAACACAACCACCCGTTGCAGTTTTCCCAGCTGGGAAAAAAAACGTCTACCAAAGAGGCAGAGGGGCCGTCAACGTCTTCCAGACAGTCCACCATCACTGGGGCGTTTATGAAGCAAACGAAATATAAACGTGACAGTGCCAAATGGTGCGCACTCACAGACGGTGTAGTTCGCTACATTGCCAAAGAGATGCAGCCCTTTAACACCGTCGAAAAGCCGGCATTTCGACAAATGTTACAAACATTTGACCGGCAGTACGAATTGCCAGGGAAAACATACGTGTCACAAACGGCAATTCCACAACTGTACAACAACGTGAAAGACGAGGGTCCATTTTATTTATTGTTTTTGGTTGTTTTGATTATTTATTTTGGATATTTACAATGTCTTTTTTCATAATACAATTCCAATTTTAAATATTCTTAAGAAATAAAAGTTTATTTATCTTTAAAAGGGTGTACTTGCATTATTATATCATTATTATTATATTAGTTGAAAAATGGTATCAAAACGGCAATATTATCGTTTATCGCAATAATTTCTGGGACAATTTATCGTCCAGCAAAATTTGTTATCGTGACAGGCCTATTGGAGACCCCTCCATGAAACACCAACTGTCACGTCCCTAAACAACAAAAAGGGAATTCAAATTAATACTGAACACACAAAGGCTAAACATATAATTGCAGATACCACACATCCATTACACTCAGAGTCTGAGCTGCTCCTGTCTGGACGTCCATTTAAAGCCCGAGAACCAGTCGGAACATTTAGTATTTTATTCCCTCTGCCATACAGGCAATGAACACAAAGTCACTGTATCAGGGGACACAACTATTTTATAAGATGTGATCTAAGATCTACCTACCTACCTATCTATCTAAAAAAAAATATTATCACAATGATTTTCCTCGTATAGTTCAATATCAATATTTATCACGATATATAATTTGATAATGCTGCAAGTTTCCTGATAACGTCTGACACCTGAAGAAACTTAATGTTTTCCAGCTGTCCATGGCACTCGTCCGGCTGCACCAGAGCAGTCTGAGAACAATTGTTCCTGCAGTCTAGCACTTCAATGAATTTCTTGAACCTGTCTTTCTCCACGGTGCTCATGGGCATAGTGTCTTTGGCGAGAAAGTACAACACTGCGTCCGTTAAATCTCTGCTCCTTTTTGATCGCTTCTCATACGGGGTTACGTCAACGAAATAGGACAATATTGTTTGGTGTTTTGGTGCCGCCCCGCTTGCTCTGCCCACAGCTGCAGCAGGTCTCGGCTGCTGAACACTTGTTGGTGGACTGACTGAAGTATGGTCCGGATTTTCATGGTGATGGAAAAGGTTTGTTGTGTTTCCCGTCCTGGCTGGCACCAACCCAATGACGCATGTTTCAGATCGTCTTTGTCTGTGCGTCGTCACCTTTAAAGTAGCCAAACCACTTCCACCTTTTTTTATCCACAATGTCGTCTGTTTTTGAGGACAATGCGAGCTCCTCTTCAGCTTCACTTCCACTCATTTCCCCCTCTTTTCTTTATGTCCACGCTACGTTCATTTCCTCCTCACCTCAGCACAAACTCCGCAGTGAAAAATGGGCGTCCCCAACAGTGCAGACTGACTGACAGCTGTCTGTTAACCTCAGCTGCATGACACGCTGTTAGGATCTATCTCAGTCTACCCATATCCAGCCAAAGTGATAATCATCGTCATATTGCGTTTCAAGATCATTTTATCGCCCAGCCCTGATTCAGTGTATTATGGACCTGTTATGGTCCAATGTTTTTTTTAGAAGCTATTAGCCTGTAACACATGCAGCCACTTATTTCCATCCTTGTTACAAACATATTATTTCAGAATATTCCAAATATGATATGCCCATCAGGATGTGGCCTCCCTTTGTCTCTCTCTTTCCCTGCCTGTCTGTCTCACTCTTCTGTCCCTCTCTTGCCCCTCGCTTTCCTCCTCCAGGCCCTTATAAAACCATATTAGTTGGATGTGAGTAGCAGCAACAGCCTTTGGCGACATGTGTGGGGCTAAGGGACCTTAATTAAGAGGCTCATTTATAGTTCCTCTTGCCCGAATGGCAAAGCTGCAGCTTTCGGTTTTGACACAGCTCTGTCTGTCTATTTGAGTCATTGGCTGTCTCTCCCCATCTGTCTTTCTGTCTCCATATTGTTCTGGAGGGCCTGACTGACCTTATGAGTGGCTGTAATGAGGAGGAGAGCACGGCCTAGACTGAATGATACACTATGGCAGAATAAGAGTTCCACTGAGCTTCAAAAGGGGAAACTCACATGCCACGAAAAACGGTGGCAGCAGAAATAGTCATTATATGAAAATAACACTGGCAACAAGAGGAAATGGTTTGGAGAGTTTGTTATATGGTGATCATGACCAGCTGAGTTTGTAAGCTTATGTCTGTTACACATGCTTTCTGGGGACTGAAATTCAAAAGGCTCCAAAAAGATGAGACAGGCTTAAGATCTCAGGAGGAAGGAGGAACGAGCCAAACACTCAGACATCTGAGGTTTGTTGTTTTATTGCTGTTTGATCCTTTTCACAGTCAAAGTGGCTTCAAACTGATCTGCAGCATTGTGCAACAGGCAGAGTGACACTCCCAGCAGGTTAGCATGCCATCACAGACATAATACTCACATATGATCACATTATCACTGCATTCATGTGTAATTTAGTGTCTGCAACACACCTGACTGCATGTCTTTAACATGTGGGAGGAGGTAAATAGCTGAGGATGACTGAAACAATGATGACACGTTTACTTGTGTGTCATGTGATCAGTCTGCAGTTAAGCAGTGTTAACTTGGACAGTTATTTTAGATTTAGTCTTGAGACGAAAATGTTGTTAGTGTTGAGTGTTAGTCACATTTTAGTCATTTTTATTTTTCATCGTTTTAGTTGATGAAAATGTATTTTGTTATGGTTTCTATATGTGTTTTCTCTTCAGACTAATCCAGTGAGGCTGGATCATAAATCAGACTCAAGGTGACAGGTTGTATAAAATAATGTGTGTGTCATGTCTCCAGCATTGTGTGACAGGTTTAAGGGCTGATTTACGAGCACACACTTACTGATCATCATCTGAAAAGCTCAACATCTCTCTATTTATGCTCTCAACAAATAACTAATGTGAGCCAACTAGGATTTGTCCCCAGGTTCATTGTAAACTCTGACTTATCCATGTGACTGTTAAGAAGCAGAAACATAACTTGTTTCTTCATGTGCAACATGTTAGTCTGGAGGTTTAAACTTGAGATATCTAGTTCACAAAAATAAACGGATGTAAGGTCACAGTGACCTTGACCTTTGAGCACCAAAATTTTATCAGTTCTTTGTTGAGTCCAAGTGAACATTTGCGCCAAATTTGAAGAAACTCTCTCAAGGCTTTGTTCTTGAGATATCGCGTTCACAAGAATGTGACAGATGCAAGGTCACAGTGACCTTGATGTTAGCTGGAGCTAGTTCATAAAAATAAAATGATAATGTGAATTCATGTGATTAAACAGAACGTAGATTAAACTCGTCCGTGAACATGATTTCTGACTGGGTCACGTCAGATAGACTTTCATATGCAACGGCTTTGTTTTTAACGATCATACGCTACTTTACGATGTCATCAACATCCGACGGCAGAAATTCCATACTATTGGTTTATGAACAGTAAAAACTGACCATAGCTGAAAATCTGGAACACTTATAAGATGTTTTAAAATGCCTGTAAAAAGAGTTTGACATGCTGCTGACCACAATAAAGATTTCTCTGTCTAATTGCTGATTAGAATTGTTTTTAATCTACCTCTGATTTGTGAAATGTTCGATGAGATGCACTGTTTGGCAAAAAACAATATTTTCAAGAAATGGTTCCCAAATAGTCCAGCCTTCTCCCTGGTCATTAGTGCATGTTGTTGAGCTAGTTTGCTGTCTCTGGCGAGTATCTGTCCAATCGTCAGTCACTCTAGAGCAGGAAATGGCACTTCAAAATAAAAGCTCTGTGCCAGAAATTCACTGTACTTCAAAATAAAGTGTGTTTCATACAATCTAGAGTTTTAGCGTCACTTGCGGCTGATTCAGAATGGACCGTGACCCAACACTTGGGAACCATTTAACTTTCCCTCAGAGCAAAATTCTGCCTTTTAACTTTAAAGAAATAATGATTGACATTTATTGTGATAACTATCAGTGTTGACTAATAATATTTTTATCGTTGTAACATTTTTGCCCGTATCGCCCTTCAGACATTTTCAGGGACATAAACATAAGAAAAACACATTTCTGAGTGGAGGGGGGCTTCAATAAAGAAACTCTCTCCTCGGTATATCCAGAGACGCAACAGAGCCATAAATCAACTCAAGAGAAATATATAGCACGTAATGAGATCTGACCATCATTTCAAAAAGGGAATTTCCCTTTCATCATCCATAAACAGAATTTCATATATGGACTATTTGATCTTTGTATTGTTTATTCTTTTAGTGCAGGTCCTGAGAGATAAGTGTCTCTTTGTGTTCAAAGACTGCAGCTCTACATGTAAGACAAGACAAACAATATATGAGCCACAAATCAAAGAATTTCAAAGCTTAAGTTTCATACACTGTTAAGTGATTGTAGTTTAGTTTTTAGTATTTGGGCGTAGTTAGGATTAAACAGAGTGAGAAAACAGACAAACAAACAACAGGACAGAAAGCAGAGGCGCTGAGGCATCTCACTGTTTAGGCATTCATATATGGAATTCATCATGTGTTATGATTCATGGGATGCATGGAGTCCTCAGGCACATACAGTACACATTATCCAAATATAGACACGTGACTGAGGATGTGGGGTTAAGCACATGAATTATACAAACACCATAACGTGTATCACCATAATTTAAATGATGGCCTGTACCGTATATCTTTGGGTAGCCGCGTATATTTTCTCTAACAGGAAACCGTTGTATGTCACAGAACGGAAACGGCGGCGTTATAACAATGACATGATGAATAATAAAATGTTAGCATCATTGCTTTTTAATCACACATAGTATGAAATTTAATTATGAGGTTTAAATGATTCATATGCTGTGGAGCACACCCTGTGGAGTGTCTTTTTCATCTGGGCTTTGCGAGCTGGTCTGAACTATATGATAACAGAACCAGTATGTTGAGATAACTACATTTCTTATTTGTGTCCCACCTTGAAATCATATTAAATCTCCTGTAGTTCCACAGAGACACGTCTAACAGGCCGCATCACTCTCCTCATGTAGCTCGGATGCATTCTCTGTCCCTGTAATTGAAACTCATGAATCACACATGCAGATCATATTAAATCTTAGGTTCATATTATACGTATAGTATGCAACACTGAGGGGTGGCCACGTTTGTATCAGTGAACAAACACTTTAGTTATTCACAGTAGAAACAAGGCGGGCAGTTTAAGATAACAAATTAGCCTGAAATTACAAATATACTTAAAGGGAAATTGCACAGAGTTTCAGCATCCTCATGTTTTATTCAACACACCTCAGGCCAGTGCAGTTTGTTTGTGTGAGCATGCATTAGTGTTCCACATAGAAACAGATAATGATAAAGAAACAGAGGCTGTGAAGGAGCTGTGGACTCAGGAAATGTAGAAAGGCAATGTGAACAATTTGATGACTAATGCACAAGTTCAAGGAAATTATATAAAACGGTTATGAAAGTTAAGTAACTGAAGTTTTTGGTTGGTGTTTGAAATATGTTTAAGCTCATGTAACATAGAATAATGGAGCTCACACAATACATATTGTTTGGAAATGAGGTCTGTATGATTCACTACGGTGTGTGTCCAGTCACTACAAACATGCTGCATAGAGAATTCCCTTCAATCAAATTCTGTCCCTCCTCCAGTTCTCTGGGCACTGGGACAGACACTGCCAAAACTGCCAAAGAGGACGAAAAGAGCCGTCTGTTTTTGAGTGTGCCCAAAAAAAACTGCGGTGCATCACGGTGTTTCTGTTTGTAACGTCTCTGCCACCACAACAAACGTCCTTTTCCCTGCCGTTTCATGATAGTTTTATATCACCAGTTGTATCTCATAAATGCTGTTGCATACTACAGCTGGGTACAAGGTTTGTAAATGCTGCTCAATGTGCCTCTATATGTGAGTCTGACTGCCATCTTGTACTGAGCCTAGAACGTCTACATCGGTGAAATGTAAGGAACTAAAGTAACTTAACATTCACAACTGAACCAATAACTGTACCTAGAATTAGGCGCCGGCACCCTACAAGTACCTTTTTCTCAGTACTTTCTGAAATAGCAAAAATGTGAACATCTCAGTGTCCAAAAATTTGGCAACAACTGACCTGTATCGTGCACTCCACTTTCTACAATTTATGTCGTAGGAGATCTCTGCTCCGTCTCTTTACACCGAAGGCGTCCTTGGCCTGAAAAACGTTGGTGACCCCTCCTCTAAGGCATAAATTAGTGTAAAATAATATATTCAGCAAAATAAAAAAGCAGTAGTTTCTTTTTTTAAGCACATCTATGATGGGTGTCAGGCTTATTTCTACAGGAGTTTTTTAACTGATTTGCATTTCAACTTGAGGCTTAAGTAAGATTGGTTGAATCCGTTTAGCTTTCAACATTCATATACAGCGTAGGACAATATTCATTCTTGAAATAGATATTTCGACTTGAAATACGTTAAAAGTACAGTTTAAAAAGTTTGCTTGCTTACTTAAATATATATAACTGGTAGTTTGTTTTGTTTCATGTAAATCAAACAATCTTGCTACATTTTGATGGTTTAACAAGGTGTATAATTGAAAAGCAGTGATAGGAGACAGACTTCCTGTAAAATTATCTGCACCATTGGAAGCATCTACGAGGCAAATAGAATAAGACCCAGTACAGAACCTTGGGGCACACCACAGTACAAGTTTCAGGTGAGGACACAAAGAAACTGAGACCACAATAACCCAGAGAGCCTGTTAATCAGGATGCTGCAGTCTACAGTGTATAACAGATCCAACGGTATCAAAACAGAGCTTCCTCCTGCAGGACACAGTAACATTTAAAGCATGATGAGGACTCACTTCCCATGTGGAGACAAAAGGCCTATGCCCACAAGGTTGACCATTTATTTAGGGGTAGGACTTGTTTTGGTTGGAGCGGAGTTAACAAGCCTCCAAGTCAATTAAATGTCCTCGCAGTTTCCAAAACTGTGTGTGAGAGAGAAAGAGAGGTGGAGAGACGATTAGAGCCACCACAGTTTCAGACACTCATCAATAAGCCATTTTCTCATCTCTCCAATGTCGTTTGTCTGGCCGGCAGAAACCAATAGGAATCCATTATATTGAGCACCGTCCTGATTTCAGTTGGACAGTCGGGCTCACTGTGTCCTGACAGTGACCAATTGAACGCTGAGATACAGTCTCCGCTGTCCAATACAGTTCAAGGAGAATGGAGGGAGATCGGGATTCTTAATTGCTAATAGACTCAGCTGCAGTTTCTGTTCTCTATCTTCCATCTATCTACTCCCAAAGCTGTTAGCTTCATATTCCACTCCATACATTACATACTGAGAAAGGCTGACTGTAATATTTAGCTTAATGGAAGAGCACTGTGTCTTTAACTCGTCCATTCATTACTGTTTGCAGCTTCCACTTTGGCGATTTAGCGATTATCAAAGTCTGTAGAATAACTGGAGGCTTTTGTTTTGTGTTGACTTTTTGTAACACAAAGCTTCAGCCTCTTCTTAACAACTTAGAAGTTAATGTCAGGTTTTTACCATCAGATGCAGACACAAATTGTAGCACACAACATGATGACATCATGGTGCAAAGATGCTCTTAAACATTAAACTTTTTTCAGCCAGCTGCAGAGGTGCAATACTGTAAGTGTTGGTGATTCAGTGAACGAGGACACAGAACCCTGAAATAAGCAACTTTGTGTCACACCACAGCAACATTAAACAATGATCAATGCTAGATTATTGAGGATCTTGATCTCAGAGTGTTAGCCTTTTAAGCAGTTCTGCTGGTGAGGCAGCAGAGTGTTAGAAAACTTATAAGACGTGGCACCAGCTTCTTTTGGTCCCCTCGTCAAACAGTCAATATATGACAGGTGTTATATGTGACTGAGGCAGGAAGAGGGCTAAGACCTACAGGAAACACTGAATACACTGACTGCAGAAACAGGAGGGTTTCCACCAGCACAGGCAAGTCCACAAACAAACAGAGATGGGAGATATAAACAAATACACTTTGTATTTCCCAGGATGCAATAAAACTGCAAGAAGCAAAAATGATCCAACCAAAGGAAATACCTCAGATTTCATAATCATATAGTAAGGACTGCTTTGGAAAAAGCAATTTGTAAGTGTAACTAGAATTTCCACCTTGTGGTTATACCTCCATGAACCAGTCAGGTTGCAGTTACAGTTTACATCCATGTCTGTCCAGACTCATATGTACCCATGATAGTTGACACACTTTACATATGGGTGTTAATGCAAAAAAGCTATTTTTTTTTTAAACATGGATGCCATCGCTTCATTATTTTATCCTGTTAGACAGTTGACCACCAAATTTCAGTCACTTCATCCTTGAGTCCAAGTGGACGTTTGCGCCAAATTAGAGAGATTTTCCTCAAGATGTTCTTGAGATGTTGCATTCACAAGAATAAGACTGACACAAGGTCACGGTGACTTTTGACCACCAAAATCTAATCAGTTCACTGTTAAGTCCAAGCAGACATTTGTGCCAAATTTGAGGAAATTTCCTCAAGGCATTCCTGAGATATTACGTTGACGAGAATGGGACGAACAGAAAACCTGAAAAACATAATGCCGACACAGAGGCATAAAAACAATCCAAATACAACAACAATTTCTGACAGCAGGGTAAAAAGTTTTAAGCAATGCAGTTTAACCTTAAGGCAAAGCAGCAGTGGTAATATTTCTTTGGCCGCCTGAAACTCTCTGACTTTATCTTGATGTTCGAAGGTGTTCTTTTACTTTGATTCTGTTTTATTAAGAAGTGATACTTGTTTTAATGTATTTGGTTTTAATGTTCTTTTAATAAATTTTACTGTGATATCTTGTGGAACACTGAGTTTCCCAACTGCACAACAAATTTACCCTTTGGTACTTATGAAGAAACCTTGAACCTGACATTAAGTTTGTGGCACAACAGGTGACCTCATCTCGGCCCCGAGGTGACACACTCCAAACCAGGTCATGATCCCGGTCATATCATCATCACCAATACAGCAGTGATTTAGGCTGCTGTCAGCCCTAGAGTGGTCTCCTTTGGTCTGAATCAGGGACTCATGTTGTTCCAAAGTTGTATAATTGCCTAGAGTTGGTTCGTGTTCTCACGGCAGCATTTACAAGAGGACCAGATCAAATGCCTTGTGTGAGAAAGCTGCTCTTGATTGGTCAGAATTTCCACGTGGGAAAAATCCAGGAAGTAAAGCAAACGTTGAAGAAGAGTACACTTGCAAGATAAATGTGACACTTTCTAATGTCACAATGGAGGGACAACTACGCAGGTTGATTTTAGCGCTGCTCATCGTGGACTATATTGCTGTCATTGTTCATTTTAGTCAAACCATACAGTTTGAAAACGAGGCGCGGCTCCAACTAGAAAACAATGTTTTGATGCATTGGATGTGCTGAATGTGCATATTAAGGCAGTACAGGAGGAGGTGCACATTAATAATCCTCCAGGACTGTAACATGCTCATGTTTAACCCAAACAATGTGTCATGTGACTGCAGTTGCTTCACATCCAGGTCGGAACACCTTCTCACCACAAACCAACCGCACCAGAGTTCCTTTGGAACCGGACCGAGACCACCTCTTCAAGAAGGTCTCAGTCCGGTTGTTTTGCTGTGTTCACACCTGCACAAACCAACCGCACTGAGGGGGCAAATTAACTTGAGTTCGACAAAACTAAACCAAACAGGGCAGGTGTGAAAGCAGCTTTAAACACAAGTAAAAAACTTTCAACCCATCTGCTACTCCTCGACAGCTCTAGTAGCAGTAGAAGATCAGACCCTCACTGAGAAGTCTTTATTTCCTGTATTAACCTGAAGTTGACTGAACTGATTACATCCCAGACATGGAGCACTAAAGTGCGCCGGTATATTTAATCTGTTAGTCAAATATGAACAACTCTACACAAAGTTTTGTGAACTACAGTAAGTATGAACTATTTTTTTGATTGATTTGGTTTTATCTTGACGAACTTTGATCCTGCATTTTTAATTATCAGTCAGAACTGTATCTTAAAGTTTGTGGAGGACTGAACACAATAACCTGTCTGAATTGATGTGCTGACTTTTTCTTATGCCTTGTCTGCTTCTTCACTGTCACAGTGGATTCACAGAATAAGCTCAGGTTCATCGCAGGTTCAGGGGAAGGAACTTTTATTCTCAGTGCCTCAAGGTGAAAAGTTGCACATTGAAGCCGTTAAAAGGGTTCAAGCTTATCCTTCCCGAGAGACTAAACACGTCTTTATTGACACATTCCATATAGTGCTCCATATGAAAAACAAAATCCAAAACTCCACACAGCTTTATTTGTGAAATGCTGTTGTCAGATCTCCTGGCCTTGCACCCTGATGGAGCTGCAGCAGTTCTAACTAATGAGTCAAGTCAGGCCCACTGGAGCCTGTAAGCTCTCCCCAGGCTTCTGTGCTTGTATGTAATTTGCGCTGTAAACATCTCCCCATCTCTTGTGACCTTTAACACTCCAGCAGGGCTGAAGAAGATACTGCCAAGCAGAAAGCGTCAGCCTGCCAACTATATTCTGGCTTATACAACCATTAATATCTGAATAGGTTGTGTGAAACTATTTTTTCTTTTGGTCGTTGAATTGCTAAGTGAGGTCTCGACAGTGTTAGATGATAAATATGTTTTCGTTTAATTTCTTCTCACCCATGCTCATGCTAGAGAGAGCGACTGTGAATGGAGCAGTGCTGTATTTGTTTTTGATTAAACTGGTCTATCGGTAGATTTATGATCTCAATAATAAGATTACAGTGAAATACTGGTGAAAGACAAAGGGCTTATTGATAGCACTGACGTTCTCTCCCCATTCTATTCATTGTGTGTGTGGTTTGTATGAACTGTGGGGTCCAACGGCACGTGCGTATAAAGGAATCAGGCAGACGATAGACGGCAGATGGAAAACACCTCCTGGACGCCAGAGGGAAAACAAACAGTCCAACAGAATGGCAGGACAGTGAGATGAAACACATGACAATATGAGTGATGGTAGTGCTGTATGGTTTACAAGGAATGGAATGAAATATATTAATTAAGATTATTTTGTGTTTATTATTTTATGTAATTTTTCTACAACGGGTGGTATATTCCATCACAGAGGACGGCAAAAAGTTGAAATATTTTAACTTTAAACTACAGTTGCCGGCATTATCCGCTGGCCGCTTTCAAACTTAATATCCAGTTTGCCGTCTACCGCCTCCATGTGGAAGCAGCATAACCCTTTGAACCCTGCGATACAAACCAGCGCCTACACAGCTACTTTTGCTTATTGTGATGTCATTTCTGAGAGTATCTTCAATTCTAAATATCCCTGAAATCTGTACTACATAAACTAAAAGGTCAAGTGAGTCAACGAACCATAATAAATGGTAAAGGTACTGAAATTGTGTCATGAATTCAAAGTTTTAAAAATGCAAAAATTGGACATGTTTTGTGCCTCTGCTCCGGTGACATCTGGAGGCATTATGTTTACAGGGTTGCCTGTTCGTCTGTCCCATTCTCGTGAACGTGATATCTCAAGAACGCCTTGAGGGAACTTCTCCAAATTTGGCACAAATGTTCACATGGACTCCAGAATGAAATGATTAGATTTTGGTGGTCATAGGTCAAGGTCACTTTGACCTTCCATCCATCTCATTCTCATGAACTCGATATCTCCAGAACACCTTCAAGGAATTTCTTAAAATTTGACACAAACGTCCACTTGGACTGAAGAATTAACTGATAAGAATTTGGTGGTCGAAGGTCAAAGGTCAGAGTGACTGTGACATCATCACTCAAGAATTCTTACACCAATTATGACAAAATTTTACACAATGTCTAACAGGATAAAATAATGAAGGTCAAAAGGTCAAAGGTCAGCGTGACTGTGACATTATCATGTTTTAACGTCATATCTCAGGAACAGAAGGGGAGACATTTGGTCAGATACTGAATTGGTGACTCTAATCTTGAAACTGTGCTGATTGTATAGATCTTCTGTGTGTGAAGCATCCATGTTTTCACTGACATGGATGGAGACTGTCAGAGACACTGGACTGGTGGGCGGAGTCATATAACCACGGGGTGGACTGGTGGGCGGAGTCATACAACCAAAGGGTGGACTGGTGGGCGGAGTCATACAACCACAGGGTGGTAACTTTAGTTTCATGAAATTTTACAAAATAAACACACAAAACAAAATGATCCGAAGATTTCTAAATGTAGAAACATGAACAAAATATTTCCAATTACTCCGCAAGTTAACTGAAGGATGTACATTATTTAGTTTTTGAGGTATGCTCATTTTTATGAGACATCTTGAGAGTTTTATCATTTATTCCTCTGGCGCCATCGCTCATTTACGCGTGGTTTTGCACCGCACTTAAAGTAGCGTAAAGGCGTCATCGGGAGCATACCATGTGATGACACAGAGGACAGAAGCCTTCGCTTTCTGCTGCAAAAAGAATGAATGTTGTAGCTATTATGGTTTGAATTCTGAATACAGGATTATGCAACCAATAATTTCCTGCAGCAGTCTTTAAAGGGTTACCTAATTGTAAAACTGAACATAAAGCAGGGATCAAAAAACACTGTAAGCGTAAAACAGCCACATTTTGGAGTCCTATCATAATTAAATAATGATAGATTTGACTCTCTGATGCTAGTTTGGTGTTTTTACATGTCCTCCCCCTGAGTACAGTCAGGAGAATGAGTCAGTCCTTCTCTTTTATCTCCCTCCTCCTCTGTTGTCATGTCCTGACCCATGATAGAGAAGGACAAATCAAAGACCTTGGCAGGTCGTTCCTTGGCTGGTGTCCACAGTGGTTGTTACTTCTCTAACACTTCTTTACAGTTCATTCGTCCTCCACAGTCCCCTCCTCTCCTTTTCCTTCTTTCCCTATTCCTCATTCCCACTCTCCTTCCCCTTCCTCCTCTTCTTTCATCTGCCCCCTCTGCCCCGCTGCAATATGGCATATCCTCCCCCCAAAATAATTTCTCCTCTCTGCTCCTTCCTCCTCCGCTCCTCTTCTCCTCTCGACTCATTTTGCCTCTTCCTGGCTCGACCCCTCTGATCCCGACCCCGTAGGGGGCTAACGCAACCTTTGATATCAGCTCCTCTCTGTTAGACATGACTCCTTGGGGGAATGAGTGTACCCAGACAGAGAGCGAGGGAGAGAGAAGAGGAGGAAGAAGAAGAAGAAGAAGAAGAGGGACACGAAGATCCCACTGATACTTTAAACGCCACTGTCTTTGAAACAGATGACTTGGTCTCTGTATCTCAGTGCCCAAGGCAAGAAATGCAGCAATATGACATGACACATAGGTCACACTGCTTCAAGTGGCAATATGTGTTCAGAGCAGAGCCCAGAAAAACTCAACCATTTCACAGAGAGGGAAGTAACACACTCACTGGGACTCTTCTTCAGTCGTCCAATTACACTTCTGTTTGTATCGTTTGGTCCAAACAACTCTAACATTTGGCTCATTTAAAGTCACTCTGATCATCTAATATTAAAATAGCATTTGCAAACAATTTGGGCCCTGGTGCACGCTGTTATGACGGGTCCTGGTGCACGCTGTTATGACGGGCCCTGGTGCACGCTGTTTGGTGCACGCTGTTATGACGGGCCCTGGTGCACGCTGTTATGACAGGTCCTGGTGCACGCTGTTATGACGGGCCCTGGTGCACGCTAGTTACTAGTTATGACTGGTTGTTCGGCTGGCAGATGTGCTCAGTTTGTCAGTCTTGACAGATTTTGAGCTCAACTAGCTCCCATGTATCGTATTGTCTCATCACATGAACAAATAGGGACTCGATATTGGACATCCACATTAATATTACTACAGGGGGTAAATCACTAGTTTCATCAGGATATGACCTTATATCGACTCTTTGGACAACGATATGATATTTACAATTCAAGGGCCTACAATCGGCATGAGACAATATCACACAATCTGTTACAGAAGAAGCTGCCACCCCATCAAAGATTAAAACAACACATAAATAATAAGAGCAGTAAAGTTGACTTTAAACTGACTCCACTAACAGACACAAAACAGCACGTGGGATCAGGTAACCTTCTGGGCTTTCTGTCAGAGAGACAAGTCACTGTATCTCCCAACAGAACAGGATGGTTGAATTTCAGCCTACATGCACATTTTTTTTCAGTCTGACAGTGATAAAAGAGAGGAGGTCATTTAGCTGCAAGAAGTTATAAGTAAGATGTCCGGCAAGAAGGCAACATTAAGTCGTGTTTTATCTCATCACAAAATTGTTCACATTCAGCATGTGTTTTGTCTGTTGACCTGTGCTTTCTCTGTAATCGACAATATTTGCACACTGCTGATTTATTCCAGAGTAAATAACGCTATCCTCCTCGTCTTTCTCTTGGCTGCTCGTCATCTGTCTGCTGCTGATGATACAGATCAAAGTTTTCACTTTGCATCAATGATACTGGATCGTTGATCATTGAATCGTTGATCCATCCATCCAGATCGATGAATCGTTACACCCCTATATAATACCCAGCAATCATCACTGCACATCAATAAAAATACCCAAGAAAGTAAGAAAAAAAAACAAAAAAAAAACGGAGAGCCATGATGGAGGTGGCATCACTGTCAGGGGATTGTTCTCCACCCAGAACATTGTTGGGGAACCCACATACTCCCATACCTAAACGGTCCCAGTTCAACCACACTGCCTGCACTGTTAATATTTACATCCCTGTGTCACTGGCTGATTTTAGCAGCCTTAGCTAGCTAGCTAATCAAGTTAGCTCCAAGACTCTGGCTGACTTTTAATGATTTGAACAAAGGCTGTATAAAAACAATGGATGCAGCTAGCGTGACATCACCCGTTGATTTGTGGACTGCATTTTGGCTGTCACCATCCTGAAGTCACCATATTGTGGAGCTGTGGAGAAGCGTAGGTGGATCTGACTCAAAGACTGTGGTGGCGCCTCACAGCCAGCCTTTCACTTAAAGCGACCACGCCCTTAACGATGCCTAACTTTGAGCCTTATTAAAATGTAAACCAGTGTGTTATTTAAAGAGTCACCCCTTGTACAGTCGTCATAACAGTCACATGGGGGTCTGTGGGGATGGACTCACTCTTGGAGCCAATCTCAAGTGGACGTTAGAGGAACTGCAGTTTCTGGCTTTGGTGTTGGCTTCATTTTTCAGCCCTCATGGCTGCTCCTTGGTTTCCAGCTGACTTCATTTAAAAGGAGAGTCTTGTAAAAAGAATGTATGGTGTGACTGTTATTTTGGTGTAACACTGTCTGCGTAGCTTTTCTCCAACCACAACAGCAGATATTTTGCGCTAAAAAAGGCTCTAATCTACCAGCTGGATGCTGCTTGCACAACACCAGACTGGATGCCAAACGTAATGCCGCCATAAGTAAGAGAGAGTATCTGAAGGGTGGAGCGGTGTTTAAACCAGCATCACAGCACTTTACCAAAGGTATGTTGTTGCTGAACGACAGACGAGGAAACCATCAGTCTGGACGGAGATGTGCAGGAATGAGGAATTTCACTCTGCTCCATGAGAGTTTATATCATTCAGATAAATTACAAACAGGACACGTTTCAAAAGGTCAGTGTTACCTGATAACGCAATTAGTTCATGACGTGAGTGAGCAAACTGACCTCAGTCAATGTCAGAGCAACACTTCTGTCCTTGACACAGGAAGGTATCTCAGATATATTATCAAGAACACACACACACACATAAAATACCTCTGTAACCAGCGTTTCAAAAGCTTTTCAATTACAATATTTCACTCTGTAGACTGGACCTGCTCCTGCTTATTAACACCATCAATGACAGGCTGTTAAAAAAGCAGTTACATGTAACCCAGAACTAAATCACAGAAGTTCTTTGGGCTTGGTTTAAAAAGCAGCAGGAATTTGGGAGTCAAGGTCTAATTACAGACACAATCCATTCTAGCATTATGGGAAATGTAGGAACCAAAATATAATGTGTCCCTTATGAGTCCCCTTACTTTTTACCTCAAAGAGTCTAACTTCAGAACACAAATACTTAAACAGTAGCTCTGACAGAACAATAAGTAGGCCTGACCCATGACCCACAACCCGTCGCTAGAAAAACATGTTGGCATTGTACATTATTACAAAACCACACATCTGTTCATTTCATATGTATCATGTCTATTTCCACACAGGTGCATAGGATCGGGACAGGCAGAACACAACTTGTAGAAAAACTTCCATGTGCCTTCAAACTGGCAGAAATAATAATTTTAATGCTGCAATCTTTCGGTTACGAGACCTTCATCAGGCAAATGTATGCGTGATGCAAACTGGACAATATGCAGGAGTTTTTCTACAAGATATGTATCATGTCAACATTTCCAAAGTGACGTAAACCCTTTTTAGACAGGAATTGTGCAAATTTGCAGGAAAGCCCAATCAG
Source organism: Epinephelus moara (assembly GCF_006386435.1). Lineage (NCBI taxonomy): Eukaryota > Metazoa > Chordata > Actinopteri > Perciformes > Serranidae > Epinephelus > Epinephelus moara. The sequence continues at coordinate 50,916,962 of NC_065529.1, read as the reverse complement.
TCTTTTTTCAGCATTGGCAGTATAAAAACAAAATCAGGGAGTGCAGCAAAATGCCGCCTACCTACTTTTGTTTATACAGAATGTGCCTTTTTCGGGGCAATGGGGGGCGTGAGCAAGTAACAAAACGTGTAGCTCAGCGTGTGACGTAAACAGTGACGTGGGAGGGAAGCCGCGGCTGGTCAGTCCTTCGGCGATTCTCTCGTAAGTCGGCCCGTTCTTCACCGTCCCCGTCATCTGACGGTTAATGGCCTCTTCGTTTGCGAGGACAAGGAGGGCGCGCAATTCCTTGTCTCCCCAGTTGCTCATCTTTACAGTGTCTGTCAGGTTTGTGTTTCCCTCTTGCTACTAGCTGCTCGCTAATTCCTGCTATCAGCTGTTTCCTGTTTATCCACCACCAGTGGCTCGTACGTGCGGCGTCATCAACAGCTCCTCCCACAAGTCTTCAACAGCCCCTCCCGTTGCAAAAGGCCGCCTCGTTCTTTTTAAACCAAAAGGGTTCCTTCAATATGTCTACCCTACGAGGAGGAAAATTGGGCACCTCGGATCAACTCGCCAATCCGGCTTTGTGTGTCTAAACACTCGCAGCCTGGCGGCAAAACGGCCCAACATTCGCTGAAAATCTGGCAGTGTAAAAGGAGCTACAGTTAGGGCTGCTCGATTATGGCAAAAAATAATAATCAGCATTATTTTGACTGATATTGAAATCACGGTTATTTAATGATTATTGCCAGCCACAACTGCACAGCACATGATTGTAGTTTGTTCCAAGTCTGACTCTGTGAAACCAAAGTATTTCCACACCACAGACTATGTTTTACATTTCTTCTTCTTTCTGCCTGCTTCTTACAAGTTCTACCAATGAAGTTTCAGAACAACTGGAGAGTCGATGTGTCGTGACATGTCTGTTTGGACTTTGGAGGAAGGGGCTAAGCACATTCACTGGGGAGGGGTGCTCTTGATTTACAAAAGAAAAGACAAAACAGGAGCAACATTGGTAGACTCATCATGCAGCACAAAACCGTTTCTTTTGTTTTTTCGATTATCTTGATCTGTAATTTTTGCTTCCCTCAAAGCCAAATTTCCAATTTTTCAGTGAGCCGTCGCTGTGATTCCACCAGGGATGGTGCTGCGAAAAGCTGTGGGTTTTTTTTGACACAGACATCGTTGCGTTTCCTGCCGGGATGACACGGAAAAAAAGTGTATTTCAAGCCAAAACATGATCTTTTCCTTACAATACCCAAGTGGTTTTTATGCCTTAACCTAACTGCAAATTAACCGCAGCACTGATGAAACGTAAAGACACGCAAAGTTTCAATGTTCCGGTTACATAAAAACGTAAAGATGTAGCATATCTGCGGTTTGCAGAAACAAACAATGCAAACATTTATTCTGTCAAGTGCGTTGCCGACCATCACTGTCACATTAACTACTGATAAAGCAGATCATAAACGATTACAACCATAAACCAGCAAGACATCTCTTATTTTACATGCTGACAGAAATTATCCTCAATCTGTGGAGAATCATAAAATAGCTGACACACACACACACACACACACACACACACACACAAAAGGGGGTGGAGAACAGACCAAAGTGACGTTTGAGTGACTCTTCATTAAACCAGCTCAGCTACTCGAGTCATTGTTGTCAAAGATTGTAAAACTTAATTCCTATTAGACATGAGCATTACCATCTTATTTGTTGTCTTGAGCAAACATTGGCTTAATCCCTCACACACCTCTTGGGACACCAGAGGAAATAAAGACCAACACACACACACACACAGAAAAAAAAAACATTTGCACACTCAAACACTATTTACACAATAAATGCAAGGGCACACACACACATAAATACATGCATGAAAACAAATACACAAGTTAATAGGTCTTGACTGGCACATGCAACACAAACAGTCGGTGTCACACACACATACTAAACACAAGGACACACACACGCACACTTTCACCCTGGCTGGCAGAGCAATGTGTTGCTTGGCATTCTGCAAATGTCAGAAGGATAGTGTTCACAAATTCAGCCAGGCACCTGGGAGATTACATTTTATCAACATACAAATGAGCACTGCTTCATACTACACTGGGCACTGTGACAGAATACTAACCATGGCTGAGGTGATAGGAAAATGGCTGTGACATTGAATTGTGGTGCCCTGTGTGTATGTGTGTGTGTACATGCGTGTTCGTGCAACTTGCTGTGTATGTTTGCATTAGCACGTCCCTGTGTGCAGCCACCTCTGCTGCGTTTCTGTGTGTGTGTGTGTGTGTGTGTGTGTGTGTGTGTGTGTGTGTGCAGCATTAAAGCTGCAGAGCTGTGATGTGGATGTTTGTTGCCTGCAGTGTCAATGTAGCTGAATATGACAGGAGAATAATCAAATAGGGAAACACTGACGCTCACCGGTATTTATCTTATCTGCAGTCCTGAGACTTCAGATTAAACTCAAATGGCTGCAGGACATCACATTTTATTAACCTAATCTAACACTTGAAATACAGTAACACAGCAAACTACCAGCCTCTAATAAAGCTGAGACAGTCACACTCTGTACGTCTGTCTTTTAAAATCCCTGTAAACATGTCAGTGTGAGTGAAATGGTCCTAAAGTGAATGTCTCACAGTGGGACTAACACACCCAGGTCATGTGACTCCTGCATGTATACAGTCAATCAGACCCAAACTGGCCGAGGCGCTCTGAGCATGCTCCACAGTTTCCGCCCCGGGCTTTGACCCGGAAGTCCAATAGCATTAAATGTGTAAGAGAAGAAGAAGCCGGTAACAACATGGAGAAATCTACATCCAGAGCCGTGACTTTT
>NC_065529.1:50912462-50913445 GCF_006386435.1 Epinephelus moara | reverse complement strand
TAATTAACAAATAGCAACGAGAGTAGGCTGTGAGTGGCTCAAATAACACTAATAAATAACATAAAATAAACAAAGTTAACGAATGAAACGAATGAATTTAACAAATGAATCACTTGGCCATAATATTGCTGTGGAGGAAGAGAGTGTTACTGACCGACTGCGGTCCCAATCCCGTGCGTCTCTCTTCCAAGATGCGCCCACAGACACTCAAGGCCCGCTCTGAAGGCGCACTGGATGCTGAAGATGAAACGCGCCAGCTTTGAGAGCGCTGGGAATTAGAGGGCTCAGTGCGCCTTCAGACCTTGTTAACTCCATCCTGTCGCTATAGGCTACATCCTGATCCCGCAGTGTTTTTTTTAGCCGCCCGTTCCCACCCGCAGCAAAGTAGTTCCCATGGTAGTATCAGCTCAGGCACCATTAAAAGTGCTTTCATGCGGCCTTATGGTAACCACCCTGACAACCACAGATCTGCAAGAGAGTTCCCCCAAAAAGTAAAGCGTTTTTAAAAGCAGTTCAATTGCCGCTACAGTCCACAGCTGCGACGACAGGCAGGTGCTTCGGTTAACACTGGCAGAGGTGTAAGCTAGCTTGTAGCTGCGTACTGTAGCAAGACAACGGAAATCACTGAAATGACCAAAGATTTGTACATATTTGAAAATCTACCATCTGGTAGAAAAGATTTCCACACAGTTACTAGGGTTGGGTCGGTATGAGAAAAAAAAAACGGTCCAGTTTTTGTAAAAAAAAACGCATCAAGTCGGTAATACGGGATTTTCGCCACTTGGGGGCGCAATTGACTCATTTAAAATAAAAAATGACCTTAGGACAACAGAGTGACAGTAACAAGTTGTTTCAGGGCTCAACAATAAGGATTGCCCGATTGCCCGGGGCAAGTAAAACTCACGGTCGGGCATGTAAACTAACAACTTACTTGCCCGATCGGGCAAGTTGCTAAAAATAGTAAAAGTTAATAACTAATTGAT
>NC_065529.1:50903354-50912007 GCF_006386435.1 Epinephelus moara | reverse complement strand
ACTTTAAGCCCTGACACTGTCATTTTTGTGTAGGAATTAAGCTACAATACATGACATATGTTGTTTTAATTAATAAATACAGTGTGAATAAAGATTACATAACATAAAAATAACTGCAGTCTTTGTTATTTGATAGCCGCTTAAATTAAACAATTTTTATAGGGCAAGTAAAAACTGACTTCGGGCAAGTTGGTCAGAGATCTACTTGCCCGAAGTCAGTTTTTACCGGGCAAGTGAAAAAAAACCTTAGCGTTGAGCCCTGTGTTTCTATTATTCCTTACAAATAAATTTTGCAGCTTACTCAATCAGTGCAAACAAGGGTTGCCTCCTTCGTCTGGCTCAAAGCCAAAGTGTTGCCATAGTGGCACATTCCTTGATTTCGTCGAGACTAAATTGTCCGCCATTATCGACTCCCCATCACTATTAAACAAACTCCAGGCTACAGTAGATGCGCATGCGCACTTGCACCTCCTAGCTCAGTCCCCGCCCCACCCCCCAGTTACAGTTACATCTGTGCATCGGTCCATTAGACCTTCATCAGAGCATACGTCACATGATGAAGGTCTAATAGACTGAAAGCTCAGCAATAAAGTGAAACACCGCACAGATGTAAGTGTGCAGAAATCTTTTCTACCAGTTTGGACTTACTGATGTTTCCAGCACCTAATTTACCATCTGAAATTTGGTATAAGTGTTTTCCCAGGCCAAGTTTTTCCTCTGATTGTCCTTTATAGCAGCTAGCGCCGTAACTCTGGGTATTCAGACAGTAACATTATCAGCTCCTCTGTCTTGTCTTCTTTGTGCTATCATGATCAACCACAGCCAGGCAGCAACCACCACAAGTTCAACACAGTAAACTCAGCACAGCAGAGCAAAATCTGTGCGCGTGCACATGGGTGCCAACTGCTTCATACCCCTGCCACCATGTTGGAAACCACTTCCCCACTGCCACCTTCCCCTTACTGAAATGACGAGGCGGTAAGTTCCAGGTTTAGGCACCAGTGCCATTTTAAAAGCATCATTTTTGGCACGAGTATCAGGAGAAACCCAAACGATACCCAACCCTACATACTAATTAATACATCTCTTGAGAAAACCTGTCTTCAGAGTTAACAGTCCTTGACACAGGATCAGTGTAAGAGGGGAACAAGAACAACTACAGTGCAGCAAAGCGCCACAGCTTAGTCCACTCTCCATCCATCCATTTTCTATATCCGATTATCCTGTTCAGGGTGGCGGGAGGCCTTCAGTCTCTCCCCAGACCCTGGATAGGTCCATCACATGACAGACAATCACATTTACACTCACATCAACAAGCAGTGATTGTTGACTGACCACCTTGTTCACTACGTATGTTAAAACAAGTCAGAAAGTGTAAAGGAAAGAAAACGGGAACAGTTCTGAGAGTCTCTGAATTCACTGCATCAGTGCTGATGTGTTTTCAAGGCATTTGCAGCACAGTTCAGCTGCAAGCATGTCAATGACTCAACCTACAAACAAATATGTCTTACACACACAGGAGGAGGTGACAAACAGAGGGGTGCAGGATGAAGAGAGAGCAGAAACATAAGGAGAATAGAAGATAAAAAGAAGGTATGGACATAGACTGTTGACAAAAGAATTGAGAGCAAAAAACTAATTCTGAGCACTATTGAAGCCAACCTTTGAGAAGTCACAGGCACGGATTTGAGCACAAGGCAGGAGAGAATCGGAAGTATAACAGATGATTTGAGCAGTCAGAAGAAGTGTGAAACTACATTTGAGCAGCAACAAAGATTCTCACGCTCATAATGATCAAAGCTGCTCACGCTCACTTTCGGCGGTCTGAATCTCCTCAGCGTGAAGTCAGACTGAAAGCAGAGTGTCGCTTGTTCAATGTGTCTTGGAGGTGAAGGGCCGTCCTATTGGACTCTTCTTTCTACTTTCAAAATAAAAGCAGGGGCAGCGGGTAAAGTCACATTCACTTTGTTGGCAAATGCTCAAGTTTAAAGTGATATTCAAAGTTAAAAAGTTAGTACTTACTAGCTATATATCAAAGTGGCTATGGGCTGGAATCACCAGAGGCCGCACAGCACGATATTATTATCATAACATATATTATGATGTATCACAATTCATTACCTCATTTCAACTGCAAATTATTTCCCCAAAGAAAACTGTGTCTACATCTGTTTTAATCTAATAACATAAAGCAGCAAAGATTTTATTATAGTTGTAAGCTACTAAAAGTTTAACTTGTATTTGAAATATTAATAACTTATATGAAAAAAAAATCTGTACCTCTGAAAAATCTGTACCTAACAGTGGCCACATCAGCTTCCTGTAAACTTCTATTTCTAGTTGTTGGTTTTCTTATTTTCCATTTTGAGGTTTTTATGAATAATTTTAACTGTATCAAAAGTATTGAAAGAAAAACATTTATGGATTAAAGCTGCAAGCAGTGATGAACTGGCCCTCACACCTTTGTGCATGACGAGGTTCCTAGCAGGACATCAGCTGTTCATTTCTGTAGCCTTATAAACCAAGTACAACGAAGTTACAACAACTTTCTGTTTCGTGAAAAATTGGGGGGGCACCATGGCAACGTCTTTCAATGTAAACTCACAATCTTCACAAGCATCATCAAGGTGTTGCGACTCCGCTGACCAAATTTGAGGTGCATCTGGTCACCCCTGTGGGAAGAGTGAGTCTAAAACATGTCATTTCCTGTTGTCAGGGAGTGGCACTATGACTAACTTAATTTTAGCACATAGATGCCATGAGGCCAGGACTCCTGCATGAAACATTTTAGGCAGATTGGACAATGTATGCTCAGATTACAACAACTTCCTGTTTTATAGCCAAACGTGGAAAATGGCCGCCACACCACAGCAACACTGTTTGATGAAAACTCACACTTTTCATCAGAAAGCATCATCATGGTCTTGAGACATTAGCGAGCAAATTTGAGGTGGCTTTGGTCAACCTACTGGGAGAATCCAATGAAAGCATAAAACATGTCATTTCCTGTTGCCAGTAGGGGACGCTATGAGTAATTATTGGCATATAGATATGTTTGGGGCGGGACTGCTATCAAACGTGAAGTTTGGTGCAGACTGGACCATGTACAGTGGAGTTACAAACCATTTCCTGTTTGGTGGCAAAACATGGAAATGTGACACCTCGTCACAGTGACATGGTTCAACGAAAAGTCAAGCTTTGAGTAACTTTTCGTATCAAAGTTCTTTAGATAGTATGGACAAAATTTGAAGTCAAACTGATTAAATCTCCAACCCCTGTAATGGCTATAGATGCACACAAATTACACAGTAAATTACAAATGGCTGACTTCCTGTTGGGTTTAGGGTATGGCCCTAAGAGAGGTTTTTGTCTTGGGATGTTAGATATTCCTACCAATGTTCGTACTTGCAGGTTAAATGTACCACGGGGGCTGCTTCATTGAAAGTTTCAAATCAGAGTGCGAGACCGATAAAATGTCAAATCTCCCACCACTTCTGACAAGTGTGCAAAGTTTTATGTGTTTTGAAGCATCTTCAGCCCCTAAAAACAACAATCTATTTCTAGGAAGAAGAAGATATCCTAATTCTAGTGATCATCAAGTCTCCTCTGTCGTAGTATTATCATATTATGCATGCATACTCTTATGGTGACGACCCCCCAGCAGATGGAGACATGAAATACTTTTCTACGAATGTAATATTCATTCATTGTGCAAAATAAGAAAAAGCTTGTTGGCCGATTTTGATAGTTCACTCTAAAGCATCGACATCCCTATTGAGATCTGACCTGACTCCATGTGGGATTCAAAAACCTAGTGATATAGTCAAATACTACAAACACTACTACAACAATTATTATGGGCTGTGGCTACATTCAGAATGAAAGCACTTTCAGAATAGGGCCTGCCAGTCTAACATACTGGTACTCGTCCACAGTGAGGGGATCAGCTGGATTGCCAACATTTGGCTGAGCTTTAATCTACAGTGCAGACCCAGACACCCACCACAACCAATAAGGAGGCATAGAAAATGACATGTTGTCATGGTAATATGATCGCCAATAACAGAGAAGCAATATCTCCAAACATTGATCTTTAAAAGTCGACTTTTCCTCTTGTTCAACGTGGGTTTTTCATCTTTTCGATCTCTCAAATCTTTTGTCACATTATTGCTTTATAGCAGGGCGGACATGATGAGGGCCAAATTAAAATGGTCAATGAGGAGAGGAAGTAGGAGGGGGAGGGGGGGAGGTGGTGAGAGAGAAGCGGCGAGGAGGAAGTAATAACATTTACTCATTGAATTATTGTGAAGGTCACATGGTGTGAAGGTTAATCGATTGATGTTAGTAACGATGATTGTAGTACGAGCTCAGTGAGACGCTCATCCCCAGATGCTTCTTTTTCCTGCTCGCCGCCGTGTCAGATTTGAATCCCTGAGCAACTCATGAAGCAGATGAGGTATTGATGTCGCAATATGCTGGAGCTATTTCACAGGTATCAATATGTGACTTATTCTTTTCTATCATACACTTCAAATATCTATCTGTATGTATAGTGTGTGTGTGTGTGTGTGTGTGTGTGTGTGTGTGTGTGTGTGTGTGTATGCTATTTATTTTCCCATCAATATGCAAAGTATCAAGGTTGCATACAAACCCTCTCAAGTCATTTGATTGCAAAGAAGTGGTGCTTATATAACGGAGGATGCAGTGTGATATAAAGAGATGGAGCTCTGCATCTTTTATCTACTTCCCCTGTATATGTATGTATGTATGTATGTATGTATTCTATTGTATGTATGATGTGTGATACCTCATAATAATGGTCATGAAAGCATATGTGAAAGAGAGATGCATACTGACTGACACAGTTAGGTCAGTTAAAATGTACTCAGAGTTACTGTGTTACATATTAAAATTTGGAAGGAGGAAGGGTTGAGAAATAATTGTATACAATGATGTATATGATAGACCTATTTAAATAAATAATTGATTTAGTCTATGAGCCCACCTGATGTCCAAACTAACATCCTATTCCTTTTCTGCACTTTGCAGCCTGTTCACACAGCTGATAATAAATTGGCCTATACAACCAGAGAAAGGACAAAACCCAGACAATAATGCAAACGTGACTGACAACAAATTACAAGAGCTGTGGACACCACGGCGGGTGCAAAAAGCAATATTAGTGTAGGCTACACACATTAAATAACCAGACATGTCTTATTAAGTCAACAGCAGAGTCATACCCAGTTCAGACCAGCTGACAAGTTGAAACAGGCAACCACTTGCAATGCCCCATTCTGCAACGTAGTAAAAACCTGCTGGTTCACATGCTGGTTAGTGTTCATCTCGACTTGCTCTGAATTCATGCAAAAGCGGACAGCCATCAAGGCGGCTGCAGTTTTTAGAACCAGGTGCTGCGACTGTAAGACCAAGGGAATGATGGGAAACGCCCAGCTCTCACAGCTGATTGGTTCAGAGGTTGACTCAACAAGATGACATTTTAATAAACACTGTTCATTTCTGTTGAATTTCAAAGACTTCGCTGTCTGATTTGAAGGTTTATTCTGTTAACTGAAAACATGTGTGACTGATGGTGACGTTCAGTAGTCAGAGACTGAATTCATCCATCATAAACTATGCACACATTTTCTAATGAGATAATATCTTTTCCCCAGTTCTCATCACACAGGTGTCTCGTGATTTTGAGCTGCAGTGATGGAATCAGAGTGTAAAAGCAGCACCACTGTCAGCAGTCACTGCGGACTGAAATAAACTTAATTATTTCAAATAGTGCTAAACGCATGTGTTTAGTGTTGTAAACAATCTCTACCTTTGTTAGAAGCTGTTTTAAAACCAGTGGGAATATCAAATGATTCTACTGACCTATAACAGCATATGTCACTTCGGACTTTCATTCATGGGTACTCTTTTCTTCAGTGATCTGATTGGTCAGAGGTCAGGGTGTTGACAGGCTGTGATCAGGTTAGCTGTTCAGCATCAGTTACCATGGAGAACCAGCACAGTGGTAATGAAAACCCAGAGTTAACCCTGAAGTTACCTCGTTAACTCCAAATCCTGCTTGGTTCAGGCCTCAGATGCTCTGCAAGCTGCACAAACAGTCTGGCACATTAATGTCATAACAAATATTCATATTAAACTCTGACTTACCTTTATAAGTGTCTGCGGCTGGTTGTCATGGCAGCAATAGTCCTGAATAAATTCCTTGAAAGGTCCAGATCCAGAATAATGTCCCTCTCAGTGGACATCACCGTCAGATGGCTCAGTGTCACATGATGCAAGTCTCTGGTGTTTATATTGGCAGCTCTGTGTTAACACGTCCATCCTGTCGCAGTGAACACGGTCAGTGTTATCAATGGCATCTCCATTCAGTGTCATCTGCGGCGGTCTCTCCAGTCGGCTGTTCGCGAGCAGAAGCTGCTCTACGGTGGCCGCTAGCGTCAGTATGTGCTCCTCTTCACAGCTGATGGGCAGTTGTGTTCATCAGCTTCCGGGCTAACGTCACTCTCACCGGGAATCATGCTAACATTAGCGCGAGCCACCATGCTAACACTTAGCTAACTTTACCGTCTCATACAGTGTGTGCTAACGTTAGCCGCGGCAGAGTTGCCGTTTTGTCGCTTTGTGTCTTTCTGAAATAAAAATCCTCATAACTTTGTTATTTCTATAAAATAACTCCCGTTCTTGTTTTGCCGGTCCTTTGGCTGTAGAGCTGCTCCAATGTCTCCGGAAGTCCGCCATGTTGACGTTTTTCCTCTCAAACTGAAGGTGGCAACCCCTAGCAACGCTTGGACTTTAATACACTAAACAATACTTTTAAGATAAATCGGGCTAAGCATTTTATAAAAAACCCTGTCTCAATTTGGAATTTTATTCCCCACTGTATATTCTCTCGCTTTGGTGGTCTGAGCTTTATTTTGAACTGTAATTACAATGTGGACAAACTCCCGGTCTGAGCTTTATTTTGAACTGTAATTACAATGTGGACAAACTCCCTGTAAAACTGTCCACTTTCCATAAGCAGGTCCTTTTAGCATAGTCTTTCATTTATAAGCACAATTTCTCACCTCACAGGTATCTAATTTGGAATAACAGAGATATTTTATATAAAAACAAGTCACTCTTTTTTGAGAGTTGGGTACAGAATCAGATTCTGCTGGTGGGCCAGCTATTCAACGGAGAGTTGTGACTTTTCTCTTATAGAGAGTTTCTATCAACATATAATATTCCAGTTACGCCACGAGAATTTGCAATTGTATTTGACGCAATTCCATCAGGCTCAGTAATGCTTTTTAGAAATACTGGCAGATCTCCACCCACTTCTGTCTCCCTCCCCGCTGTGGCTGAATCACCTGTTGGAAAAATCTGTTTTTCTAAACTTCCTCGAAATAATAAGAATATTCATGCTTTGTTTCAGAAAGAAACTGTATCTATTCCAAATGTCATGTTTTACTGGAACCGATTTGTAGACAGCATTGACTGGAAAAAAGTTTGGATGATTCCTCACAGATACCTGATGGTGAACAAGGTGAAAGAAGTGTCGTTCAGAATAATTCACAGATATTACCCTGCTAATCATTACATGGTTAAATTTAAAAGAGACATCAATACAAACTGTTCTTTTTGTGAAGACCACCCAGAAACTGTTTTGCACCTCTTTTGGTATTGCTTACACACCAGAACATTTTGGCAAAACTTCAGCAGATTTGTCATTGACCATATTTATAAAGACTTTACCTTATTGTGGGAGAATGTCGTATTTTGCTTTTATAGAAGTCAAAGCAAAGAAAATATGTACTTCATTATAAATGTATTAATTTTGTTGGCAAAGTTCCACATTCATAAATGTAAATTCACCAGTAAAAAACCTAATTTTATATATTTTCTCCATGAAGTTGTACATTATATTAATTTGATTTCTGGCTCCAACAACAGAAAGGCAGTTAAAACTGTCAACATATGGTCCTCTTTCTCCTTTTAATAACTTATAAGCCTCCCCTGGCAAAGCTTCATTTGTGCTTATTTGTATTTTATATGTTCGTTCACTATTATATATATCTATCTTTGTAAGTCATATCTGAACTGTAAACCACTTTTTGCAATAAAGATGATTTAACAAAAAAAAAAAACCCGTAGCAACGCTGAGACCTCAAACTGACCAATCAGAGTCAAGAAACATCACCATTGGCAATGAACTGACCAATCAGGACACAGGATGTATGACCTTTACCCCCTTTATTATTAGTAGTATTTTTGAATAATTTTAATTAAATCATTTTAACGTTTGAATATTTTTGAATAATTATATAATTATATATTTTTTAATTTCATGCATAAAAAAATTAGAATTAATACACGTAAAAAATAACATATATTATAAATAGATTTTATAATATTACTGATGTGTTTAAAGGTATAATATGTAGTTTTTCCACATAAAAATGTCTAAAAACGACTAAACCAATATTATATATTTTGTTTAGTTGTGTACTTTGATTATCAGAAATGTTTCCAACAATTTTTCAAACCCAGATAAATATGAAAAAGTTACGGACCGTGTCATTAGGTCGCATGTCAATGGCGACGTAACTCCAGTTACCATAGCCATTAAATGAAGGAGAAGAAGAAGAAGCAG
>NC_065529.1:50884742-50901393 GCF_006386435.1 Epinephelus moara | reverse complement strand
TGTTGTATATGTCTGCCTCTGCTATATTGTGTGTTGTTGCTGTATTACCTGCTGCTGTTATATTGTTGATTGTACTGATTTTGCTTTGTTTGTCAAAGCACTTTGTAAACTTTGTTTTAAAAAGGTGCTATATAAATAAAGTTATTATTATTATTATTATTATTATTATCCCACACTACTTCGTGACGTCATCCAACTCCGTCTTCTGTTATTGTTTTGGTTTGAGACCCCTAGCAGCAGAAAATTACATATTGCACGTTTAAATGAAGGTATTGGCTATCTCAGATGCAGGTGCGATGGACAGTTTCACTTGAGTCTTGTGATGAAGATCCCACACACTGTAGTTTCTTTGCAAAGTATGAACAATAAATCATATATATGTAACTATAACTACTGCACGCATTATTACTTAAGTTACTGTGTTATTCATTAATGGGTACATTATTCATATTTAAGTAGTAATAGATTCAGCATTACTGAGTTACTGGTAAATTATTATTTCATTGTCATTTAAAGCACTTTGTATATAGTTTCATTTGTATTTTCATGTGCAGTGTTTAAGTGGAGTCACGTGTTCCTTGGTTATGAGCTAATTGGTTCCTACCTGCCCTTGTTCTGTGGGGACAGGTATGAGTGAGACACAAGAGAGAGTGAGGGCCTCGTGCTTCATAGAAGAGAAGTAGCTGTACCCCTAAGTTGGGATGTGATAGTACTGTCTTGGTGTGTTGGTAATAAATTAAACGAAGAGGAAGAAACAAATGTTGTAGCTTATTACTCACAGCCCGGAGGAACTGGGGAACACCAACAATCAAGAATAGGGGAATGTAATATAACCAATAAATTGTGATGCTGAACAAGAGCAGTGTGCGGGATCTTCTTATCAAGATCATATCAATATACATTATTCAGGGACCCTGGTGAAGCCTGGGCATGAAATCGTAACTGCACTACAGTAGGCAACTGTACTCAGATACAATTTGGAGTTACGTCTAGCCGACTCTTCTTGAGTATTTCCATGTTTTTGCTTCTTTATACTTTTACAGCACCACAATTCAGAGGCAGATATTATGATAACTTAAGTTAGGACGAGTTGCTTTGCAAATTCCAACTGATAATACAAAATATATCACAGAATAAATCAGGATGTCCCATATTTACCAGCTGCAACATTAAAGTGATGAACACATGAATGCATCAATAATTATTATCCAGTAAAATATGCATATCCATTCTGCACAGTGAGTACTTTTATTACTTTAAGTATATTTTGATGGTATTTTTATTTAAGACAAAGAATGAATACAGGGTGTTAACTTGTAACTGAGTATCACTGCTTTCACTGAAGCCAAAGATCTGAGTACTTTGTCCACCACTGATTGTCAAACCGTTCACACCTCCCGACACTCGGCCGGTAAATGTTTGCATTTCGAGCATGTAGGTTTTACAGAGCGTCTCCTCTCTGGAGCTCTGCAGCTGAAGTGTTGTCACTGTAAAGTGGCGTCCTACAAAGCAACAGAGACAAGAAATCTTTAAAGACACACTTTTTCCTTCACAACAAAAACATATCAGGCCCTCTAATTTTCCGTCTTTAGCTGTGTGGTATTCTCAGAAATGAAGGGTTTGAAGACGACAGGTAAAAACTTGTCAATAGCCGCAGCGTTTTACACCAAAGAGGAGCAGACAAAAAGAAGCATTTCAGTAAAAACCAGACAAGAGCTCATTATGTGGTTTACAAAAGCAATAGCGGGGTGGGTGAGCTGGATGAGAGGAGGAGGAGGAGGAGGGGAGGGAAGGGGGAGCTCTATTCACACACCTCTGTTGGAGGATACAAGGTCAAGAACACTCATGGTGACAAGATGAGTGATTGGAGAGGAGTTTCAAGCAGAATCTATTCCATTAAAATTGCTGGGAATCAGACAAGTGTGGCGCCTTTGAGTGTGTCTGTCCGCACGTCACAGGAAGACAGACAGATCTGGATCACTGGACAGACGGACGGACAAACAGCCACAGTAGCTGGTTAATATGCAGAACTCTTTAAATGAGATGTCGTCTGCTGCACCGTGGAGCTTCAGAGAGGCAGCGCAGAGACAAATCAGAATGTGAGAGCTCATTAAAATGCTGCGATGCATTCTGCTCCTCTGTCTTTATGCACAGTGTCCCCAAAAACTCTTTGCTTCCTCACCTGTTAGTCACCACGTCGAGCCAGATCCTTCTCACATGCTCAGTTAAGCAGCTCAGCAGGAGCAGCTGCAGCAAGGTGCCTTGCTCAAGAACGCCTGCAGTGGGATTTGGTGCAGCAAGGAAGAATAGTTTTTACTTTCTGAGCTGGTCTCACTATTGAACACTGCAACCGTCTGGATAAAGAATGTACGTTTAAAATTTGCTGATAAATTTTTAAAACGCAGATCAAATGAAATCTAGTTGGGTGAGGAAAATAAATTCTCAACTACTGAAATGTTCTCACGGCTGATTCTCACCTTTACGGCCCTGATAGCCACCAAATGGACAGCAGAGGGGCACACGGCTCACACACATTTATTCACATGTGCAGTCGGCAGGTACAGTGTAGATTTTGGGCTGCACGGCTCCTCTGGGACACAAGCAGGGGACAGAATTTACATCACACAGACCCTCGTTGTGTCGCAGCTATGCAGATATGAAGATGGTGCATTCGACCACAGACAGAACACGATGAGTTTTGTTTTTGCCTCAGTGTTTTTCACTCACAGAGATGATGGTGAAAAGAGAAGTACGTGGTTTGTCAGGGTTTAGTAAACAGTGCAAACAACATGAGATGAAAGAAGGCCGTGACAAATCTATTTATCAAAAATACTTTTATTTAAATAAATTAAAAATATATATCTTTTTTGGTGACAAAAATATTTCAGCACATCTTTTTCCAGTTATGTTTTTTAGGTGTCCAGCCCGTTCTTATTCCGACGCTGTCAGATACTGCTGCTTGTCAGTGATTTCAAGGTCAGACACCGACGCCAAAGGGCAGTTCAGTTCATAACGCGAGCGGATGGCACCTGTCGTGGCGGTATGATACTCCACAGGAAGGTGTCAGTTTAAAAGTCCACTGCCTGTAACAACGTAGTGTAAGGAGCTGTAAAGTTCCTAAAGGATGGGCAGGAGGGGCGTTGGATGGTGCCGACAAACACCGGACTTTCACCTGGGAGTCCCGTGTTCACTTCAAAGCTGCGGCCACTGCAGCAAGGACATAGCCTTAGTACATGTTCAGTGAGTGTTCTTACAGGTTTAATCACCTGGTCCTTTTGTTTGGAGAGGAAGGGACCTCTTACCTGCAGGTAAGGTAAAAACCTCCTGATTAGATCTTCAGGAGGATTTTACCAGGAATCTGGATCTGAAGTTATCAGAGTATAAAGGTGAGCACACATTAGCAGGTGCAGGGTGAGCTGCCTGTCTGCAACGAGCCAGAGAGCAGCAAAGAAACACAGATTTTTAATATAAAACAGCTTTATTCAGTATTTTTACTGGTTTAAATCAGCTGGTGTGTTTGTTTCATAGAGGAAGAGACCTCTGAGGATAATTCAGCTCCTGAACACTGAAGGAATTCTAACCAGGAGAAGTTTCAGCTGGTTGCAATCTACAGTCCTCACTGCAAGCTGCCACTAAAAGTGCGGACACACCAAACCGACATCAAAGAACTAGCGGCGACGAAAGCCAACTGTTGCGTCGTCTCCACGGACTATTACATCCAGACGGTCCCGGTGTTTCCTCCTCAGGCTCCACTTCACTCAGCTGCCCGATAAACCCGCTGCTTCTTCCCACTTTAACCTGAATAACAAACCGCAGCTGAGTGAAGTGGAGCCTGAGGAGGAAGCACCGGTTAGCCCCGGTTTCACTACAGGCAGATTCACTCGCTACAGGGGCGAGGAAATAAAACCTGAACAGCCAATCAGAGTGATCTCTCTCACCAACAAGCTCCGCCGCTGATTCAACATGCTCAATCGGCCGAAAAGCCGCCGACGCCGAAGGCGGGACACACCGCAAAAACTAGGCCGACAGACGCTCACCGATGGCCCAACTTTGGTTGACAGCCGACCGTCGGCTTGGTGTGTCAGGGCCTCAAATCTCCTTAAATCTGACACACTGGACCTTTAAAATTAAAGTTATTGATGTGTCATTTAAAATATTTTTGTATTTCTTTGCAGTTTTGGTTCGTCAGCTTGACATGCAACTGAAGTGATCTCAGAGATGCTGGATGAATCTATGACAGAGTTAAATTTATAATCTGACATCTCAGATGAAAACGACAGATTATCACCTCTGAGTGAAGCAAGATGTCCGACACCAGAGTAACAGTGACCATGAAGTAAACTGTACATGAACCAGTGTGACGTGTGACACACAGAAACAGGTCGATCTGTAACTCTTCTAAAATCCTTGAACATCAAAATAAATGTTACAAATACTGTGTGTAGATGTCTGATAATTATTCTGTGCAAAATCTTGAGATAGCAAATCTATAATCATGTAAAGGTCAGCGTGACACGTCACACAGCTTCTCCCCTCTCAAACAGAGAGATGTGACAAAAAATAAAAAGGAGAAAAGATTTCTGACCAATTTCTCCACTTTCATGTTTTCACAATAGACACTAACTTTGCACTTTCAGCTCGGCAGCGCTGTTATCCTGCAATTGCAGCGTATTTGTTCCTGAGTGTTTTCCATCGACCACGACGATTTGAAGTGAAGAAATTGGGATGGGCCCTTGATGCGTGCTAATGCGTCTGAAAACCAGGCTGACTCAGAGCCCCCCCACCCCCTCTGATGCTGCTTCATGACGGCCAACAAAACAAACCTGTTTTTGTTCAACACGAGCGCGGTCGCACATTTCATCTTCACAAGTGTGTTCAGAAACTGTGAGAGCTGAAGACTGCGGGCACTCCTCAGTTCAGATAATACAGAACAAATCACATTCCTCATCACGACTCCTCCTTTGTGTCACACTCCTGTATTTAGATGATTCTGTTTTAAACGCTACACAGAATAAATAGTGTAGATAAGATATTGTAGGTAAACTTAAAGCCTCTCTGAGCATCTAGTGATCACATGAGGCTGCTCTCGTTTCATCCCTCAAACAGGCCAGAATCAGATGCCTGATATTTCCTGCCTCATTTTAAAAAACCTCCATTATGGAAAAACAAGCTCGAACACAAAAGAGCAACAGCGACGGCGCAGGGAGACATATTCCATGTTGATATTATTCTGAAGCTGCATACTCCATGTGTGGGCAGTGACTGTGTGGGGTCGGCGTCCCTGCTCATGCTCAGGGACACAGTTTACTCTGCAGAGTGGAATAAAGCACACAGGCCGTGTTGGCTGTAATGACAGAGTATGTCATTGTGGACAGTGTTGAAAGTCCTCATGATTGTGCGGATAATAGCCGGGCTGCAGGAGGCCGGCTGAATTGTTTTCTGAATGACTTTCCGTGGGATGGATAGTTGATTTATTTTCAATTTAACGCCCTGGTCCTCGACTGCACGGCACAGTTTCTGCCCGACCATCACACTCCATGTGGTCCCTCTAACTGCAGCCCATGTGGACGCCGATGAGTTTAATCAACCTTCCCTAAAGGAGGAGGGAAGCCTTTGTGAGCGGGGCTTTACCATTTCCTCAAACAAAGCTGTGCACAACTGTCAAAAGGTACAATCATTTACCTTTCACAAGACAAGAAGAGAAAGAAGATTCAGCTGAAATAACATCTCATAACGTCTGTCACAACTCCAGAGAGAACCAATCATCTGTCAGAGGGCTGACTCCAACATAATTTCTCTTTTTATTTCCTTTGCTCGGTTTTATCAAATTCATTTTTACCTGGTTCTCACTGCAGGAACATTTTACTGCTTTCTTAAACATTTCTTGTTAAACCAACAATAAAAAATGAGGGCTGACTGTATAACTGTCTGTTAGATTCAGATTTGAGCTGCAGCATCACATGGTTCTTACTGTCATTTCACTTGTTTCAGTTCATTTTAGCTGAACGTCACAATTTTCACGCGTTCATCAGAGTAATTGGGATCAGCTGTTGCACAGGGCGTGGGGACAGACTATTAATTGACGAGGCATTTGTTGATTATCGCAGAAACATTTATTTGTTAGTTTGTTATCAAAGAGACATTTGTTTATTATCTTAGAGGTGTTTGTTTATTATTATTGTCTCCATTGTAAAGTCTGCAGTGTGACTTGTTCCTACAGGTGTATAAATATAGTTTTTATCATGCGTTTGGGAACTCGTTCTCACACTTCTTTCCGACCAGCTGAATTCTGGGGGATCAGTGTCGCCACAAAGAACCATGTGAATTAAAATTTGTAGTTTAAATATTTGGAAGGAGGCACGAGGAGGAATAATTAATCACTGACTCATTACAGCTGCAGAAAATCAGTCTGTGTTTTCCTTCATGGTTCTGTGTGTGTGTGTGTGTGTGTGTGTGTGTGTGTGTGTGTGTGTGTGTGTGTGTGTGTGTGTGTGTGTGTGTGTGTGTATATGTGTGTGTGTGTGCAGAGGAGGATTTAAAACGATGACAAAAGATCAGACCTCCATGAGACTGAAAAGCTTTTAAATGCATTAAGGCGTGTACAGTAGCTCCCACAGATCAGACTGACATTAGTAATGTTGTTCTCGTGTCAGATTTCGTAGCACCTACAGCCCACAGCTGACCCACAGCACAAAGAGCTAATTCAATCAAAGTGAGTGAACATAACCACTTCACTTCAACGTGTCCACGTGTCCATCTTTGGTTTCCTTCTTCCCTAAAACACAGGCTTGTGACCATGTGACAACGGTTTTTAACTTCTAAAATTTCAGCTCCAGCAGAATCCTTTGAGCCAGGGCTGAGTGTTGTGCATGTGAAGTCATGTCCCATCTTTAATGTCACTTTAGACGTTTCTGTGAGCGTGACTTTATGCCCCTCCCCCGTCAGAATTCAGACCAATATTCATGTGGTGTCTAAGAATAGGAGCAGTGAGAGCTGGGTATCCAGGGAAGATGGAGTCAATGTTAGGTGTACATTCATGCAGTCTGATAATTGATTCCACTCTGGGGCCTCTGTTCTGAGAAGGACTCCTATTCTTGGATTTATCAAGTGTAGTTTTGCAGAGAGGCTTCATGAAGGACCAACCGAGGCCTCTCACTCACAAGTGCTTTACATAAACTTTACAGCACTAATCAGCCCTGTGTAACGAGCGACAACCAGCTGCTTTCAGTCCACGCGTGAGCAGGACTCACGAGCAGTCTGAGTTTCAGTCGTCTTGGTTTGACCTCATGTTGCGGAGGAGCAGAGCGCTGCCTCCGTGATGCGATGCTCCTGCAGCATGCAGACAAAGTGGCACTACAAATCATTTCAGCAACTTCCCAGTGATAGATGGAGCTTGTCTGGTACTTTGAAGGCGACTGATTAGACTCTGTAAAATGCAGCCTCAGCACATCTATAATCTGCCTGAATCCCCAATCAGATGTTCAGCACATCCCAGACGAGAATTTGCTCACGAAATCCTGAAGTTACTGTGCGTCCATGGTGAGTGGCAGAGTGCAAAATCATGAATACAAAATATACAATATGAAAGCTGCTTACTGTGAAACAAGACACTATGATAAAGGAATAGTTCACCCTCAAAATGACCATTTGAATATCAATTACTCTGCATGTTCACTTACAGTCATGTAGAAAACTTTGTCTCGCCTCCACGAAATCTAACAATCTGAAACATTATTGATGACCAAATGTCTCCCCTCCTGTTCCTGAGATATGACGTTGAGTAACGGCCAAAAAAAGTGTTTTATGCAGAACATGGTGATGTCACAGTGAAGCTGACCTTTGACCTTTTGGATATGAACTATCATCACTTCATTATTTTATCCCATTAGACATTTATGTGCAGGTTTGTCATGATGAGTGTATGAATTCTTGAGTTATGGCCAAAAACATGTTTTGTGCGGTCACACTGACCTTTGACCCCCAAATTCAAATCAGTTTATTCTTGAGTCCAAGTGGACGTTTGTGCCAAATGTGAGGCCTTGTAAGATTTCATGTTCATGAGCCGGACACGGTCACAGAGACCTTGACCTTTGACCTTTGACTACCAAATCTGAATCAGTTCAATGTTGAGTCAATTAACCGTTTTGCCAAATTGAAAATTTTCCTGAAGGAGTTCTGGACAAATCACGTTCACAACAGGACGGACAGACAACCTGGAGACATAATGCATAATAAAAAACAGTGGTTTTTTGTCGCTCTTGTTGCGGTGGGGCTTCAAACCACGGCAGCTGACACAGAAATGCAAATGTCTCTATCTAGAGTCAGTGTTTGGTTTGTCCGTTCTGGGCTACTGTAGAAACATGGCGGTGCAACATGGTGATCTCTGTAGACGAGGACCTGCTCCCTGTGTAGATATAAACGTCTCATTCTGAGGTAATGGAAACACAATGATTCTTATTTTCAGGTGATTAAAGAGAAGAAAACAGAGTGATTAGATTATATGTTTGACAATAAATCCCCCTGAATCTGACACTGGAGCTTTTAACTTATAACCAGTTTCAATGAAGCCTGAGAGGCCACAGATGTGCTGATTCAGCCCTCTTCACCTCTGAAATGAGCGAATCACTGATTGTATTTTCAAAGACGAGGACCTTGTCATGGTCACATTCAGCCGCCTCACATCTCGTCTCAATCAAACCAAGATCAATCCTCCATTCATCTCTGTCATCACTGTCATCCATTTTAGCAAGTGGTGATGCCCTGAGAATACGTTCATCATCGCTTCCAAATTAAACTCTGTCACGAATTATCACAGAGGTGCAACAGAGCCGGCAAATTGTTTACATCTAATCAATACTGCGAGTAATCGATGCAAATTATCTGTATGCAACGTGTGGAGAGACAGACGGAGCTGAGAGGGTGTTTTCACAGCACAGCCTTTTAATGGGCAGAGCTTTCAAACTGAATAGTCCAACGAGTCATTCAGCAGCAGAATACTTTAGTACAAAAAGGAGAGCAGCGCGATTGTTTCAGTGAGTCCAAAGACCAAAGATGGTTGCCAGGCAGCGAGCCGTCTCGGGAGGTAAAACCTCCTGTGGACTTCAGACAGATTGATATATCAATTCAAGGCTAAGCGGGAGCAGTAGAAAAGTGACAGTGATCAAAAACCTCATCCATAAACATCAGGCAGGGTTTGATCGCAGAGCAGTACGGAACCAGACGTTTCCCACAGGCGGAAAACTCCCAGCAGAACCAGTAAGGAGAAGTTAAATCAGATGCATGAATGAAGAAGTTGGTTTTTTATCGTACCAGTTGGTTTTATTATGACAATGCACACTTGATAAGCAAAAAAGCCTTGGCATCCTGCAAAAACCAACAAGATTATGACAATACGAGTCACTTGCTCGAGCCTGCATCGACCAGCCACTGAGTGGACTGCGCCTTACATTATTATTGCAAAGGGTCACTTTCAGTTGAAACTCATTAGCAAACATAAGGACATAAAAATAAAATTTGTGATTACATAAAATATGGGTCATTCCATCTTTGTATAGTGGGAGATACATTTCGATATGCAAACACACACGATAAAATAAAACACTTGAGAAAATGTGACCCATGACAGAAACAAAAAGAAAACAAAGTGTACATAACTGAATCATAATCGAACTTCTAGGCTAAAATTTTACAAATCACAGAAGACTAATCATTAATCATGTTTTATTTTAATAATCAAACCGTTTGAGGCTGTATCAAAAACTTGGTAAAAAAATTAGAAGGAGATTTTCGTTGTGAGCTAATTACTGGAACTTCAGGGTTCTTTCTTCCTTCTGAATCTCGGCCTCCATCGCCTCCTCTGTGACCTCTACAATGTGAGAATCTGTACAATCCCATCAGGGAGAGTCTCCATGGCACACAAAGTTTCTCCGACGGAGGAGAAGAACTGCCTCAATACATAAAAAAATAATTATCCCTGCTCCAAAATAAACTGCAGGTCTCCTTTTCCTGTTTGAGTACACGTATGAAGGCTGGGCGTTTAACTGTTACTGTATTATTAACTTTACTGTCGACAAATCAAGGCCAAACTGCGTGAACTGAAACTACGAAAGTGTAAAACTACCACGCCAGGAAAAAATAACTGATCAGAATCAAGTTTTAACGTGAAAAGTTTCTTGTTTTAGCAAGAAAAGTTTCACTTTATAACAAATAAGTATCGTTATAACGAGAACAACGAGAAATGTTTGTTATAACATGAAAACTTCAAGAATACGTAAAAACAAAATCTCGTTATACCAAGAAAAGTTTCAAGTTTTTACAAGATTTAATAATTTTTTCTTGGAAAAACAATACACTTATTTATCTTGTTAATATTTGACATTTTTCACGCATTAACAAGACTTTTTTTCTAACAAGAAAACCTTTGTTATATCAAGATATTTTTTTTTACGTTTTAACAAGATCTTTTCACATTATAACAAGAAACAGGTAAACACGTCTTGTTATAATGTAAAAAGATCTTGTTAAAACATAAAAAGTATCTTGATATAACAAAGGTTTTCTTGTTATAAAAAAAAAAAACATCTTATGTTATAACGTGAAAAATTTCTTGTATTAGCAGGATAAATAAGTATATTGTTATACCAAGAAACATTTTTTCTTTACAAGAACAGTTTGTTATCACATGAAAGTGTCGAAACGTGAAACTTTTCTTCTTAAACAAGAAAAAAACTTTATTAATTTATATACTTTTTTTGTAATAACAAGAAAAGTTTCACGTCATAACAAGATAAATATGTTTATTGTTAGAACAAGAAAACATCTTGTTAATGCGTGAAAAGTTTCACGTATTAACAAAAGGTAAAGTATCTCTTTAGAAAGAAATATTTCTCTTTTTTAACAAAAAAAAGTTTATTTTTACAGGTTTCTTGTTATAACATGAAATTATTTTGTAAAAACATAAAACATATCTTGTTACAACGAGAAAGTTTCACATTAAAACATAATAAATAAGTTTATTGTTAGAACAAGAAAAGCTTCTTTCTTAACCTCCTCCCACTCAGATTCCTTCCACCTTATCGGCCCTGTTAGATCTGCTGAGAGGAAGATTACCCTCTGATGGACTGTAATTGACCTGCAGTCGTATCCAAACAGGAAGTAAGGAGCTCCCGCAGGTTATTTCAGCGAGGCAGTCCTCTTCCTGCCGCTTCCCTCCACCACCAAAAAAATAGAACACAATCTATCAGAACATCTTCCAGATATACAGTGAATTTTAAAACCAATGAAACAAACAAATTATTTATTATTCATCTCTAAATCTTTTTTAGGCTACCTTGTTATTCTCATCTTTACTAGACATTGTGAATAAGGATAGAAACAGACAACTAGTGTTAAAAGGCAAACCGTACTGAATCTGAATACACACTCCCACTCATTCTCACACATACCCACACGCACGCACACACACACACACACACACACCGCGGCCTCACGTCCTCTTGTGTCGTCTGCAGGGTGATTTGAGATCCTTGTGATGGGTTTTTTCATTTTCAGAGAATCTCAGTCTCCTCAGTAAAAACACGAGTTGTTGCCTGCAGTGGTCTGATGGCAGTTCACTGTCTCCTCGTATTATTTAAAAGCAAGACAAAAGACGAGTTGTTAGGCAAACGGTTCAGTCCAGAGACAAAAAAAAAGAAGAATAACCTGGGGATAATGATGAAAAAACAAAATGAAAGCCAGTATTTTAAATCAACAGAGAACGAAATGGATGCTGGGAAGGGAGAGCGCGTCTCCCAGTCGTCGCTTCTGACCAACTGGTCGATCCAAAAGCCAATGTGACGAGAATTTGTTTGTCTTAGGCCACTGTAGTAGCTGGGCTACCACTAAAACAGTAGTCCCTCCCAGCTGTTTCAACCAATCATCCCACCTGTAAAACCCCACCCGACTCGTCGCGCCCCCTCCCACACCAAAGTCCCCCATCGCTGTTTTGTACTTTAGCACCTCTTGTCATCTCTCCCTGTAAATGTCCAGACAGACAAACACCAGAATGGAAACCGTCACAGTTCCTCAGGCGTCCTCTCCCTCCACCCTACGAGGGGAGGGTGTAACAAGTCTTAGGGTGGCACGTAGGGAGGTGGAGATCTGTAGGGAGTCATGTTCTTGGGACGGGAGCCCTTGCCCTCCATGGGAGTGGTGAAGGGAGGAGGTGGCTGGTAGGGAGGCGCATTGGGGTCTTCATCACGCAGAGCTGTGTACTCCCCCAGCAGCTCCTGGTTGAGGGGAGTGGTCTCTGGCGTGGCCATGTTGGGGTACTCGGGCGGTGGAAGAGGGGGCTTCTCTTCCTGTAGGATCAAGGGCATGCTGGACGACGGAGGCGGCTTAGAGTCGTCAAGTTCATCTGCGAAAATGATCGGCACGCCTTTTTTGATGAAGGTGGCCTGGTCCTCGATGGTCAGCTTGCCCTTTCGTTTCTTCCTGTAGCAGATCATCGCGATGATGCCTGCTATTAGCAAGATCGCCGCCACCACCACGGCGGGAATGACCGTGTGGAGATAGACGTCATCTGTGCTCTGCCGGCCTGTTCCTGAAGCCGGAGTGATTGCTGGAGGTTCTGGTATATCGATCTCTCCTGGCGGGATGAAGGAATACGTTCTGCAGCTCGCCCTTCCCTTCACCATGACATCCAGCGGTTTGAACTCAGGCTCCATAGAGTACCTGAATGTCTGTGAGGGTTTTCCGTCAGCACTGGCGAGCGTCCGGCTCATGACCGTGAGCTGTTCTTTTGGACACGGGTGCTGCGGGAGGCTGGTGTTTGTCCACTCCACCACAATGGAGCCTTTGCTGATGTTTCGTAGACTGACCGTGCTGCTGTTGCGGTCGCCCAGCGCGTACGCCAGCTTCTTGACCAGAAGGATCTTCTTGTGGATGTCATTCGTAACTGAACGAGGCTCACCGTCGAATCTGGCAGTGAAAATCACGGGGGTCTTGTCGTTGATGGGCCAGCGGTTCACACGCACCTCAAAAGCATCGATTGCGTTCAGGCCTCCTTTGTCAGTCGCCTGCATGAAGTATTCGTGTTTCCCCACGTGTTGGACGTCAGGCAGGCCGTACAGGAGCTGGCTGGTGGTGTTGAACTGGATCCAGGAGCCCTCTCCGACCACCTCATTGTGATTCTGTCTCAGCGTTAGACGCAGCTTGTCAGTGGTCCCGTCCTCTTTATCAAAGAAGGTATCAGATGGGATCTTAACCTCGAAGTAGGTGCCCACCAATGCGTTGACCTGGTCGATGGGGTTACGCAGGACAGGCTTCTCGTTGTATGGGTCCGGGATGATGGCTGGTGACGGTGTGGTGCGCCTGGACGGCTTCGCTGTGGAGGTCTTTGGCTCTCTGGGCACAGGTGTGGTTTTAGGTCTCTTAGTTTTCTTGGTCGGTCTTTTAGTTGGTACAGGTGGTGTGGCGGTCGCCTCCACATAAGTAGGCCTGGTCATGGTTGGCTGGATAGGAAGCGTGCTGGTGGTCTCCATGACTCTGGTTGGTTGAGGGGGCCCCAGGGTCGGGGTGTGGGCAATAGGGTCACGGACTCTGATTGTAGGCTTTCCTGGCAGGGGAACGGGGCCTCTTACAGGCGGAGCAGAGCTTTCGGTTGGTGCAGCGATAGAAGGAGACGAGAGTGTTGGAATAATCCTCACTGGAGGCTCCACTACAGTTGTAGGAGGAAGCACAGCCAGAACAGGTGTTGGAGTGTTGTTTAATTGGCGCCTCACACGTTTAGGGACGTGGGGTTTCTTGTTGGCGATGTGCCATCCCACCACAGGGTAGCCCAGCTTGGCCGACATCGTGCCTTCCTTTGCAGGACCCTGGACACTGTTGATGTTTGGGACGGTGCTCTGGTCCAGCGAGCAGCCGAGCTTCCAGGACAACAGAGCGCCATTCTCCACCACCTGGGGAGACATTGGGGATTGTTAATCTAATTATCCATCTACTAATATGACACGTTAAATCATTCACAGCCTGGCAGATATGTGCTGATCCTAGGGCTGCATCACTGATGAATATTAACCACGATCATGAATTCGGCCTCCCACAGTTAATGATCAGCTGCAATATCAAAGTTTAGGATGCGTGCTCTGCTCGTATAAAAACTCTGCCTCATATTCAAATCAAGTGCTTTCTCAACTAACAGCAGCCTCTCATTCTGAGGAGCCGTCAAACCTCTCACACCTTGCAGTGGAAAAACTTTCCTGACTATCCTGTCTATAATGGTGCAGCACTAACATCTCCATGGCGCCACATGCCCATGCACTCATTAGCTTTTATCACCGACATGGACTCCCTGTCTTACACATTCACTCACCTTTTTGGCGTTCCCCGGTCCTGCCATGAACGCAGACATGTCAAACAGCCTGTTGTTGACCACGGGGAGGATCTTCATGTGCTGGAGCCCCACCCCAGAGAAGCTCCTCATGTCGTCCAGAAGCTCCACCCTCTGCTCTGAGCTCATCTTGGTCAGATCGGCGTCCAGGATCACCGTCAGCACCGTGACCGGCTCCTCGTTGCTACACATGAATGGCTGGACGTCGTCTTCGGTGGAGGCCTGGTTGGACGCCAGCTGGGCTGAATCTGCGTCCAGATGATCTTCGGGATGAACCTCGATGGAAAACACCTCTGAAGAAGTGGAGGATTTGGTGTGGTTGGAGATGGATACAGAGATGTAATGGACGCCTTTGTCCTCCTCCAAAGGCAGACCCTGAAGGATCCTGCTGCTGGCGTCCCAGTGCAGCCAGGCAGGGAGGGAGTCCTTCCCCATCTCTGTGATCTGACGGAGACACAGAACACAGCTTTCAATATACAGACCAGGAGAGAGGATTCATCACAGACAAAGACATAATAATAATTATTTGACTCAATGGGAATAAATAATTATAATAGGGATGCACAGATATGAACACAGTTTGAAAACAGCTGATGGAAGCTGAACTGAGTTACATTATGATGCGTTCAAGCTCTATTCAGTAAAAACAGTTATTGGGTGAAAGTAAATTTTAACATGATGTGTTCAAATGTAATCTTGTAAAATGTAGTTTTTGGTGAGAATACAGCTGTTTGTTCGCTGTTGTCTTCAATGTGTGTGCAGTGTAATGGACTGAATTTATTTTTATTTCTTTAATTATAGCTGTCTTTGTGTTCCTGGAACAAAAGGGGGAAAAAATAACAACAAACCAAAATGAACAACACTAAAAACATTGGTACTGGCTACAGTCAGTATCATTATCAGCCCAGAATTCGGTGCATCCCTAGAACGCTGCAGTGACACAACATATGAAACAAAATAAACGCTATTTGCAGCGAACTGTTCAAACAAAAGGTTTAAAGACAGAAAACAATGAGTGAACAAAGCAAACATGAATTAAAGGCCTCACACACACAGAACGCTTTCAGAGGACGTTGGCAACTGTTACCTGTGGAAAAGGTTACGTTTGCTTATGAAATACGTGTAGGTAATGTACTTGGCAGTTTCCTGGGAAAAAATATTGTCCAGAAGGCTGGACGGACAAAATACACCGTTGGCACAAATAACACTTTTAACAGAGTACGAAGCTTTTTTGTCCAGAACACAATGAACAGATTCAAGGGTACAGCTTCATCTTCTGTCAGACTCACACTTTGTTT
The DNA here is from genome assembly GCF_006386435.1 of Epinephelus moara. Taxonomy (NCBI): domain Eukaryota; kingdom Metazoa; phylum Chordata; class Actinopteri; order Perciformes; family Serranidae; genus Epinephelus; species Epinephelus moara. The sequence goes on along the minus strand of NC_065529.1, from coordinate 50,885,727 downwards.
TCCTCATGCACTGTTTCTGTGTTTGTCTGAAATGATCCGATACTGATGCTTCATCTTATAACTTCTGACAGACAGTGAACATGCAGACAGACGCACAAACAGAGTGTTGCTGTAAACGACATAAAACATTATTTACTGTTGGGGGTGTGTAACATGGTATGTGCTGCCATCCACACACACACACACACACACACACACACACACACACACACTCGAAACCAGCGCTCTGAATTGTAATTTAAACCCGACTGAAATTAAAATAACTTGGCCAATTATACGAGTGGGGACGTCCCCGTGGCAGGAGGCTGATGGAGAGAAATGGATCACAGGGGAGTGACAATGCATCCGCACACATAAATCCAAAAACAAGAACAAATGCATGGTGCGCTCCCCGGCCCCTACAAGTTAATTCTGCGGCTAATAAATCCTGGTTGATAAATTATGTAGAGGCAGTGCTCCCTAGACACATCATTAATGCTCTAACCAGCACACAGGCAGCGCCGGGGGAAAACACACGCACACATAAACACACACGCAGGAAGCACACACACATTCTCAAGCACACACACACACACACACACACACACACACACATACACTGAAGGCCATAGAGACGCTCACAAGGCTACACATGGAGAGCTGTGTGTGCATTTTCACTGAGACTCACTGTACACATGTGGCCACCCTGACTGATTCAAATGGACACACACACACACACACACACACACACACACACACACACACACACACACATTCACACACTTAACAGTCATCCTCTCACGGACAGTTCCTTAAACCTTCCTCCCTCCCTGACTCACAAGTCAGTCTTTAGACGCTTTGCTTAACTAAAGACTGATGACTTTCTCCCTGATTTTGTGTTTAGATGGGCGGATACAATTTCAGAGTTTAAAAAAACTCCCTACGTTGCAGAACCAATAGTAAATCTGCAGGGCGGTCCTTCGGTGGCTCGCTGAACTCTTGTGCT
>NC_065529.1:50822436-50883957 GCF_006386435.1 Epinephelus moara | reverse complement strand
ATCAGCACAGTTTCAAGATTAGAGTCACCAATTCAGTATCTGACCAAATGTCTCCCCTTCTGTTCCTGAGATATGACGTTAAAACATGATGATGTCACAGTCAAGCTGACCTTTGACCTTTTGACCTTCATTATTTTATCCTGTCAGACATTTGTGTCAAGTTTGGTCAGAGTCAGCGAATGAATTGTTGAGTTATGGCCAAAAACATGTTTTGTGAGGTCACATACTAAAATCTAATCAGTTCATTCTTGAGTCGGACGTTTGTGCCACATTTGAAGAAACTCCCTAAAGGTCTTCTTGAGATATCACACTTACGAGAATGAGACGGATGGACCAACACATTCTCACTCCAACCTCGTCACATATTGACACTTGCTCCACATATGACGTCCAAGGTACCCTGGGTGCGTTGGTTGTTGACGTTCTGGGACGCCGTGTCAACAGGAAATGTACAGTTTGCATACAGTCTCTTTCAAAATAAAAGCACTACATCGCCGCAAATTGACATTTTTTTTTCCCCGTCAACAACAAACACGTGGTTAGATTTAGAAAAAGAAAAACAGGGTTTGGCTTTACAGTCTTACAGGAAGTGAACACCGGCGTCACAGGTGAAAGTTGGTGTTGCTCGCTCTACCCACTGAGCCACTGGGCGCCCCATGCTGGACTTTTTTGACATCTTATTAATCAATCACATGAAGTTAAAGTGTCGCAGGTGCAGAGGTGCTGGACTACGGGTGAGTCTGAGTCACAAAACTATCACACCTGTCAGAATGACTAATAATAGTGAACGCTGATGAATAATGTCGGATGACTATTTCTTAATTCATGTGCTATACATGTCGAAATATTAATCACCCAAACACAGATCCGGACATGGATTGGTGGGAACGATCGAAGCTTCAGCTGTTTCTTATTTATGTTCTCCTGCTCATCTTTGTGACGTCTTTTCTTACACTTAGTTCCCTCTCTTGTTCCTCTCCCTCTGTCTTCCTCTGACACCTCGCCCCTCCTCTGCGTCCCTGCTTCCCTCTTTTCTCCTGTCATTATTTCAAAATGTCACTTTCAAAATCTGACAGTCCTTTTCATTGGTAGATAAAAGCTCATTTCTGAGGTGATGGCGCAGGAAGATGTCATGATTCTTGGGCAAGATTATGAGAAAGAGCTTGAAAATTACGACGGCAGGAAACAGGAATATTATTCAGATAATTGTAGATTACAGGGAAACATGCAGGACTGTTAGAGCCGACAGTTTGGCTCCACGACATCCATCTTTTTTTTTTATTTCCTGTCCAACTGCTGGCACCAGAAAGAACACAAATATCAGTGAAAGTGTTGATGGCATATATTTGCCTGTGAGAGAAAACAAGAAACAAAAATACTTATGTGTCTTCAAATGTGGCTCCTCAAGCAACGTTTGATTTAATTTGTCACGGAGTTCCACTGCCTGGAAACTTCAAACCAATTGCCTCCTGACATGGCATTGCAAATTAAATCACAAAGAGATGATGAAGGACAAGTGAGTTGCCGGGCAGTAATCTCATCATAACTGTCGTAATTGCTCTGTAAATGACTAAATTGCATCCTGAAAGCAGAAGAATGATCGCTGGCTTATCTGCTGCCAATTAAATACGGGAAAAGAATAGGTGACATTTAATTTCATTTTGGTCAGAGGAGGTAAAAATATCACGAGTTTACAACAAACAAGATCAGCTGCACCACATGTTGTGATATTTGAGTCATACAGAGAAACTTCTGGATGACACGGGAAAGTTTGAATCTCTCCATGACACAGAAAAGTCGTCTTTCCAACATCTACAAATCAATCACCAGGAAACATGTCAGCACTGTATGTTTCTGCAAACCACTTAGTTACATCTCTATAACATGACGTAGAGGATATGTTACAACGTTATGTTTCAACAACGCTGTGGTGGACGTGTGGTTTGGTTTAGGGACGACCTTAAAACATGGGGTTTTGCTGAGATGGGATGGTTTGCAGGTTGTAGCAGTGTATGTTTCAAGTAGTACAGGGAGGAAAATTCTAAGTGTATCTTTGTAAATCATGATCACAAATAAGTAAATAAAAATGATCTCTGTTTTAAGCTACAGTTAGATGTGGAGTCTCCTGTAGGTTTCGGTTCATAAACAATCTCCTAGGTTACGATTTTGCTAGATTAACCGACTAGTGATGAAACGACCAAAACCGAGCTGATGAGAACGCACATCAGGCACACAATACTCTGTCTGACACAGGATGTGAGGCAGCACCTCTGAGTGAAACCCGTGTTTTTAAGGAGTCGTGTTAAGGCCCAGACACATCAAGCTGACAGTCTGCCTTCGGTCAATGTCGAGCCGTTGGTGAGTGTCTGTCGCCCTCAACGGTGCGGTGTGTCCTGCACCGTTGGCCCTCGTCAGCCCTTGTTGGCTTTTTGTGGCTAATTCAGCATGTTGAATAAGTGTTGGAGATGGCGGCGCCCGTCGGTGAATGAAATCACTCTGATTGTCAGTTCAGCTCAGTGCATGAAAAGAGAAACAGAAGTGAGGAAAGTAAACAAAGAGCTAAAGTCCAGAGGGAGTGAGACCAAAACAAACTTGTTCCATGAGGTCAGATTATTTTTCTCTTTTAGCAGAAACGTTTCCTGATGGTTTGTGTTATTGTTCACTGGCACACGGTGAATATGCTCTGATTGTGTTGTTAATGTGCTAACTGGCTAACTAGCATCAAGATGCTCTTCCTGTTTCCCTTTTTGAATGAATTACAGACGACCGCCCTCTGCTGGTGTGGAGAGTTATTTCCTCTCGTGCAAGCGCAGAATGTTCGTGCTGGTTGGCAGCTGGCTGTCGTCTTTGCCATGTGTTCATGTGTAACTTTTAGCTGAGGCAACAGTCAGCTTTGGATGCTGCTAGTTCTTAAATGTCGATTTGGTGTGTCTCTGCCTTTAGGCACAAAAATCATGTTTTGGCTTTTGGAGACACAATCAGAGCTGGAAACACACTGACAGGTCGGTGAAACACAACCAGTGTTGTCACACCATCCACCATCCTCTCCACCCCAGATGACACAGTCAGCTCTTACACTACATCACTTTAGAAACACGATATGACACATATGATATGTGCAAATATAATGTATTTGTGGTTTGCAGAAGTGAAACATTTCCCTCTGGCTGACAGCTCCTCACTCTGAACACAGAAACACTGCGGCTGCACAGCTTCCAGTTGTGGTGGTTAGTCTGTGTGTCCCTGCCATTGGAAATTCTATAGGCTCCCCGAAGCTACAGACCAGAAGCAATGTTCTCTGACTCAGTGTTCCTGACTCAGTAAGTGTTAAAGCAAAAACACAGCAGTGCCTTTTAAACTCCTCCATGAACTCGGCAGAGAGCTTGTAGTTTCCTGCCTCCCTAAAAGAACATGAAAAATACATCAAATCCGCCAAAATGTCAAGAAAAATATTTCATATCTTTTCCTGGCACAAGGCTTGAGCGCGAGAGAGCTTGATGTTTGGCCCTAAAGGTTATCGTGTGCTCTCACAGACTCCTCCAGCCTCCCGTACAACACACACCACTGGCAAGGTTACCGCCTAAGCCCCTGTGAAACAGCCAGGGAAAACCCTGCAGTTTGGAAGATTTATTTGGAGAAGCACAGAGGGCCAGGCAGCGTGAGGGAAGGAAGGAGACTGTTTTCTGGGAAGCTATTAAGGTGGTGGCAAGGGCAACTTAGGGCAAAGACATAACATATAGAAGCAACAGCCACAGTTAATTTACTCAGGGCATTCACTGAGCCGTATGATAACCTCTCACAGCACCAGCTCTGTGCCTTGCTCAAGGACTTTGGGACGGTCAAATCACATCTTATTCTCCAACAAGGTTCAGTCCCGACCAGTTTTGAGTAATGCGGCTTTTGAGGACAATTAGAGTGAATGTTGATGGCATTAAACCCCCGAGCCACGAGGAGATAACAGCCTTTTGGATGATTTAAAGAATGAATCACTGACATGTGTAAAGAGGTCTAAGCACGCCTGCCACCCCCCGTGTGAGCGCAGCGCCAAACCACATCTGCTTCAACCCCCCCGACTTAAAAGACTGTTAATTAAAAGGAAATAAATGATAATCTCATCAAAGTTTGGGGCTGTTTGATCATCTTTTCTCTCACTGACACACACACACACACACACACGTCAGCCATAAAGCCACCGTGACTATCGGCGCTATAAGCTCCAGTGATGGGCGCCGTGGTGCAACAAGCTCGGCTGAGAGCGTATTTGAAGTGCGTGTGAGCGACAGGCATGAAACACTAGGAGACATTATCGCATATCACTGGCATCATCCATATTTCACTGTGCATCAGTGCCCTCGCTGCCTCCTCAGCTGTTTCCCTCAGAGTTACAGTCCTACGTCAGAGAGGAGCTGCAGTCTGAGCGGCCGGACAACAAGTCGGACTGTTAAACAGCCTCAGTGCTGACGGTTAATGTCAGAGTCAAAGCACTGTCTGCTGGTTACACAAGGATTTGATTTCTGGAACACTGAACTATTTGAAAGTTGAATTTTATGATATAGTTGATGTTCTTCAACACAGAAATACTCTCCTGTGTAACTGACACATTACTTCAACTTTGTCTCTGAGAAATAATTATTTTTCAGTCTGTTCGGCGTGACGAGTGTCTCTTATTACAACGATTAGAGCTGTGGTGGAATCTAACGAAATACATTTATGAGACAGCAACGGCTCATCAACCAGAAAGGCAGCATATTTTGTTAATTCTTTGCAGTGGGGGCGTTGAGTATTTACACTTCGCAACAAACTCCAGCAGAGTGATGACACGCTGAACGTCTATTCTGCTCTGAGCGCTAACCGACTGCTGAAAAGTATTCAACTTTGAGTAAACCACTGTGCATCATTGTCAACTTTAACCCTGCAGTCCAATCACAGCAGAGGAGGGGCGGGACAAATAACCCACCACAAAGATCAGCTGTCACATCTCATGCAGAATTTATACTCCTGCGTCGAATCAACGCCGTACCCTACGATGTAGCCTGACGTGCACCTCCCACGGTGACGCAGACCTCCTGTCTGTCTCTGTAAGCTGAAACCATTTCCCTCAGTGGAGACAAAGCTTTGATTTACTTTAATTTCACAGATAAGAAACAATAAATTGTGAAGACAATAAAGCCTCCACTAAAATGGCATTTTAAGTCTTGTGTGTGATTTATCCTGGCTGAAATATGAGCAGAGGAAATCTCCAAACAGTTGTTGAACCTTGTGAGCTGTAATGGAGACAAATTTTGTCACGTTACCTTTGTTGAATGTTGCTGTTGACCCTGGTTTCATATGAGGAGAGGAAAAGTCTGTGTGTCTCTGGACTCATGGACTCAGGTTGACTTCGGCTAAGCTTCGTCAAAAATACTTTTCATGGTTACACGTTTGTTTTATTTGGCATAAAAGCTCCTGAAAACACTAATGACTGTTCTGGGATGATGTTGGGTGGCTGGAGATGTATTTGGAGCCAGTAGCTGTGCAGGTCACTGTGTAGCTAACTTTATTAGCTTGTTAGCTGTTAGCCGCGGCTAATCCAGGTGCTGTGGCTGTTTGATTTGCAGCGAGCTTCACATGTTTCGTTTTGTTACAGTGCGCATTGAGCTACGTTGTTAACGGGAGCTGTGGAAGCTGATTTTCTTGTTTTATATCCACCAGTGCCGAAATAAATGCGGGCCCGAGCTGAACAGTGACTGAGAGTGGGTCATCATTTAATCTACACAAGGCAGGAGGACTAACCTGCAACAGCAGAAGCAGACAGACACAGACACATACTGTAACCTGCAGTTCTTCCCTCTCTCGTCTCACAATCGTCTGCGTTTGTCCTCGTCTTTCCCTGCAGCTCTCTTTACATCTCTTTCACTCCTGACCTGCTAACACTGCACATACTGTGTGTACAGTGTTTCTTTATCAAAGGCACGATGCACAAACACAAACATCTTTATTACCCCGAGAGACGAGCAATCACAGAGCTCTTCAGAGGAGGGAGAGCTGGAGGAGCGGGAGACAGACGCAGGGAGTGAAGACAGTCGGATAAACTGACAGAAGGAGAGATGGAGGGAAAGAAAGAGAGAGGTCATGCAAGAAGAATGAGAGAGAGATCTCCTAAACATAGAGATATTACGAGGAGGCGTCGAGTCTCTTGGCGTTGGGGGGAAAGAAAGCAGCTCATTGTTGCGGCAAGAGAACACGGAGAAAGGAGACCATTGTTACCGGGGACCCGGCTGACAGCTCGACAGATAAGCCTCATATTTTGGAGGAGGTGAGGGAGGAGGAGGAGGAGGAGGAGGAGCAGCCTGCGCATGTCGTTGTGATATGATGACTTGGGGTGAAATGCGACTCAGTGAGGGGGAATGAGAGGGAGGAAAACAGAGGGAACATGAAGGGAAGAGGAGGGGGCATGGAGGTAAGGACAGAGGTGAAGAAGGAGGGAGGGAGCGATAGACAAGGAGGGGAAAAGATAAAAAGAGAGTGATGGAGGAAAAAGCAGTGGAAGTGAGAGGTAATGTGAAAAGGGGAGGGGAGAAGTGAAGCGAGACCAGAGCAACCCAGAGGTTACAGAGAGAGAGGGCGCAGAGGGAATTGCTGGCATAGCCTCGTGTTTCCAGTGGAAACTATGAGGCGAAGAGGAGGGACGGACGGACGGGCGGACGGACGGATGGATTGAAGAGCTATAGAACAGGAGGGTGGGGGGGCTTTGGGTGGCCAACAGGCAGGCGGATGTTTACGAGGGGAAATCCATCTTAAAGCCCATTTTCTACCGTTACAAATTCATTCATGGCCGAGGTCCACAGCTGGAACATTCACACTGCAACAGTGCAGTCTGAGATCAGGAGATACACGAGCAGCGACGACATGTTCACACAACAACAACAGGCACGTTTAAAAAACAGAAAAGTTTGATTTGAAAATGAGATTTTGAGATTTGTAGAGCTCTACTCACACTGGGACAGTTTGACCACATGGGACAGGCTGACAGATACGCTGAGACCTGTTGGATACGCCAGCAAGACGTCGGAAAAGTCAAGCGTCTGAAAAAGTTTCAAAATTTGCAAAAGTCAAGTGACAGATCAGCAGAAGGAAACTGGTCCGTCACACAGAACTCAGCAAAGCACCTTAAAACTGGAATAATTAACAGCTGAGGCATCTTGCAGAGTAGTTCTTTCAGCCATTACTGCTAACGTGCGACCTGTACGCTAACAAAGTGGCTGACTGACATTATTTTAGGAGCATCCAATGATGCCCTCTTCTCTTATTTAAACCCCACCCTCCGTCAAAGCTTTGATTAATACTGGATATTTTTGGAGGCAAATATCCACCAGATGACACCTTGGCGACACGCCTGTGAGCGACAGACCACTGTTCAACACCAACAAACAACAACACTGGCTGGTTATTAGCGAGTCGGAGGCTCACCTAAGGCACCAAATGTGCAACAACCACCACTGGTCAGATACCACTCCAGATGTTAAAGAAGAAAATATGTTATTTTGTGATTTGGGTGTAGCCGCCCTTTAAGAGAGCAACAGGAAGTGACATGTTGAACACAATAAAACCAATAAAGTTATTAACGACACAATCTCGACCTTCACCTCAGTCTTCAATTAGAAAACCTGCCACGCAGTTATTATATATCACCGACACTGTGAAGCCGAATTAAATTATGCATTTATGGCTCCTCGACCATAAAACCTACAACGCATGACCAAAACTCTGCACTTCCTGTTCAGATCCAAAATAAAAGCTCGCCAGTGGAAGCTGAGTTACGAGATGTTCAGTGTACAGTAATAAAGCTGAATGGAAATTCCCAGAGACGAAATCGATCCAGGAAAAATACACCCTTTTCTATTAATAGGCCCCGCTGAGGGACGGCGCAGCGTCCCACGTCCACGGGAATCAGCTGCATGAGGACGACATCACAGGGCGCCGGACCTAAAGACGAGGAGTCATTAAAGTGTTTGTGACCGCTGCACGCTGATGGAGAGAAAACTGCCAGCAAACACAGATGTAGGCGCGAGGAAACGACTCCCGGTACACAGAGGAGAGCCATTGTGTGCATGTGTACACACACACACACACACACACACACACACACACACACAGAACCACAAATACACCCCTATTATATAGTCATTAAAGTATAATGATGGAGAGGGCTCTCAGCTATAAAACCTGTGCTAAAGTATGCTCTCTGTGTTGCACATGCACACGCAAACACACACTGTGGTAAACCCCGGTGCCAAAGCCTGCAGCAAAACTCATAAAGCCCCCCCCCCCCCCCCACACACACACACACACACACACACACTACACAAGTTCTCCTTCTATGTCTCTGTAGCTCTCGATCTCGCTGCTCACAGTTTACAGCAATGGAAGCTGCACAGGAGCCAACGGGAGCGGCCATTGTTTGATTCCAGCTGTGTGGTGACAGAATGTGTGTGTGTGTGTGTGTATGTGTGTGTGTGTGTGTGTGTGTGTGTGCGTGCGTGTGTGTGTGAAGGCAGAGACACTAAGTCAGCGGCTCATGCTGACCACGCAAGAACAAAAGAGAAATACATGTAGTGAGTGTGAATGTGTGAAGGCAAAAGTTGAGGAGGCTGTGTGTGTGTGTGTGTGTGCGTGTGTGCGTGCGTGCGTGTGTGAGAGAGAAAGAGAGAGGAGGACAATGATGGTAGGAGAGTGTGTGTTTTGTGTGTGTGTGTGTGTTTTGTTACGACAAGGACAACTGGAAGGCAAGCGAGGAGACGAGCACACAGCTTGCTGCCTCTGCAGCAGTCGTCCAGTCTCGGCTTAGCAAACACACACTGGGAGGAAGGAAAATAAAGCAGAGTGTAAACAAAGTCCCGTCGAGACAGATGTTGTGTGTGAGTGTGAGTGAGTGTGAGTGAGTGTGAGTGAGTGTGTGTGAGTGTGAGTGAGTGTGTGTGAGTGTGTGTGAACGAGAGGAGAGACAGTGAACTGGAAGGGTATAAAGACACTGGGGCGTGCACACACACACGCAGAGGCAAAAACACACTGTATATACTCTCTATATACATGTGTGTGTGTGCACGTGAATATGTGAACAACGCTGCTTGGAAAAATAACAGCAGGCGTGTGTGTGTGTGTGTGTGTGTGTGTGTGTGTGTGTGTGTGTGTTATCTCCGTCTCAGCGTGTGGCTCGTTTTCCGCAGACTCTCAGCTTCAGCTCTGACTAATGCTGCAGCCCCACCAGAATTACTCACTATCATCATCAACACACAACCACACTACACACACACACACACACACATAGAGCGTGGACTGGTAGCTGGAGAGACGCCAACTCACCACTGCCGAGGTGCCCTTGAGCAAGGCACTGAACCCCCACCTGCTCGGGGCGCTGGTCCAAGGCAGCCCCCCCCCCTCACTCTGACATCTCTCCATTTAATGCACGTATGGCTCCTGTTTGTGTGTGTGTGTATTTCTGGAGACTCAACAGTTGCACATGTGACCACTTTTATTGAGTGTGAAGTTAAAATTGTAATTTTTAAGACCTGTTTAAGACATTTTAAGACGATTGTAAGTGACAGCAGACTCATAGAAATGAATGTAATCCTGGTTTAATGTGCTCCGGCAGGTCTGCGTCACACAGGTGACGTCATATCTGCTTTGTGCATGTGTCAGGGTTGTGCTTCTGTCAGAAGCTGCTGTAAACTGACTTATTATCGAATTTAAGTCACATTTTTACGATAAACAATTCAGATCTTGGTGTTTTTTACTAAATATTTTAACTGGATTTCAGATCTTAGAAGTTATCAAAGAAACAGGGTGAGCAAGAGTTAGCGACAGCTTGACTCCTGCCCCTGCTGTGCCAAAGATCATCCACAGAACACTGACTTTTAGCATGAAACTGCTTTACTCAGTGTTTCTACTGGTTTAGATCACTGGGTCTGTTTGTTTTGGAAAAGGAGGGACATCTGGGGAGAATTCGGCTTCTGGTAAAAACATCCTGAACATTTGGATCTTAAGTTGTCAGACAAAAAGGTAAGCAAACATTAGCAGTCTCTTAACGAGCTGAACAGCATCAGAAAAACACTGACTTTTAGCGTGAAACGTCTTTATTCTGTGTTTTTACAGGTTTAATTCACCCAGTGTGTTTGTTTTGTAGAGGAGGGGACCTCTGTGGATAATTCGGCTACCAGTAAAAAGCACCTGAGTGTTTGGATCTTAAGTTGTCAGAGAAAAAAGTTGAGCAAACATTAGCAGTAGCCAGGCTAGCAACAGCAGAAAAACACTGATTTCTAAAGTGAAACTGCTTCATTCAGTGTTTTGACTGGTTTAAATCCATTGGTCTGTTTGTTTTGGAGAGGAAGAGGTCTCTGAGGATAATTCAGCTCCTGGTAAAAACCTCCTGAACGATGAACACTGAAGGAATTCTGACCAGGAGAAACCGAATGTGGTGACGGCATCACTCCGTCTTTTGTTTCTGTGATTGAGAGACCTCTAGCAGCAGAAAACACTGTATGTTTAAAATGATTTAATCCTTATCAAAATGGTGACTGATCGGTTAATTATTTCGGCTCGACTGCAGAGATTTAATAAGAATCCTGATCCCGTAATATTTAGCTGTAGTTAAAACAGTGAGTGTTGAGACACTTGTCTTGGAGCTGAGAAATGTCAGCAGCTTTCTGTTCAGCAGGACAAACTGACACATTACAGAGAATGACAGGACGTCACAGAGGAGGGAGACGAGCAAACTGCACACTCAGCATTAACTGTGGTGTGGTTCAGTGTGAGCAGAGGAGGCAGACGCATGTGAAAGTGTTGTGAGGAGCAGGACGAGGAGAAAAATACAGTGAAGACGGAGCTGCGGGCCAAATCAGAACACTGTTAAATCCATTGTGACACAGCTACAATGGAAGACTAAATGAGACAATTACGCACACTTCACCCAAAGTTAAGTTCCCATCATTTCCTCTGAGATGCAAATAAAAAAAGAGCTCAGACACTATTCAATTTAGTCCTCCTCACAGTGAGACGTCTGACAGACCCGCTGCCGTCATCAGTGTGATGTGACAGGCGGAGTGCATCCTTAAAGGATCATTCCTCCTCCTGACGAACAAACTCTGCAGAGCCCTCGCTCGTCCCTAGGTCAGCAATTATCCCCTTTACTTTGATGCCGTGTGAATAAAACATTAGCTTTCTTTATCCGGCTAACGAGCTATAGTGCAGACACAAACCATTAAATCTTAAACACATTGCTCAGGGATAATGAGAGACATGATATAGAGGCGCCTTTTTTGAAGTGGAGGAGATGCGGGGCGCTGCCGCCTGAGGAGGAGACGCAGGCTGGTCACTCGAACACTAAATCAATGCTGTTTGAGATGAGACGAACGACACGCCGAGAGTTTTATTCCAAACTGAGACTTGAAGGCTTTGAACTGCACGACTTCTGACACAGGACGCACTGAACACAGCTGTGCTCCTTCATTCAGCTCGTCACACTGACACAATCATTGGCCGTGTATTATCGCACCATGTGATGATCAACAAATTGCTCTGTTGCCTTAACAGGCCAATCTATAATCACAGTGTCCAGCATCTAAATATAATCTGCTACTGTAGCCCTCACACACCAAATATGGCTCGGCTCACTAAGCCTGGAAAACCAATGAAAGCAGCCCGCTGCGCTGCAACTTCCCCTCTGGGTGACAACCAAGCATGCTGGAGGATACCATCCAGTCCAAAACCTGTGGTTGCTAGGCGACATAGGGACACACCATCACAACATCAGGATGCTTTCTCCACAGCGATCAACAGACGCAGAGAGGACTTGCTCCCTTTTTGGAAACTTAAACCACCAAATTAGCTCTTTTTTTTTTTCAGACTGTTCTCCTGGAGTTTGGGGAGTCGAGCGGAGGCTGTTTGGCTGTAATTATATGTGTCAAAGGTCAAATGGAAATTACACACTGAAATCCAACACTGACATGAAGGCATCAGGGAACTAACAGCAAAGTATCCCTGCACATGGACAGACGGGAGTGTTTTCTCAGCTCAAACTGAGAAACACCACATCATGAATGGATTCATGGGAGCATATAATTTGGGACGTATGAATCAAAAAGCCTCGCCTGCTGTATGTTTAATTACATAGCAACATGGCCACCACCGTCCTGGTGCCAGTAAACCGATCGCGGCATGCTAGCTTACAGCTCGGGTGACTCATATGTTCTGGTGTATGTGTGTGTGTGTGTTTTTATCTTTGGTTGCCTCCTCCCTCCTGCGCTCTTAATACCAGTTTTCCACTGCTGCCCTGCCAGCTAACAGCTACAGAGCTGCAGGGGCTTACAGGGTGAGCCGCTCTGTTTTTAAACGCAGGACAGGACAGCAGAGAGGCAGACGACCAACAACACGAGCCCAGAGCATCAGAAATGAAAGTTTCGGCAACACAGTGATGTCTGTGGGTTTAAAGACCATCAGAAAGTAAATGTAGAAGGGGTCTATGAGGAGACGGAGGGGAAACTAATTGTAAAGACAGAAGATGAGATGGAGAGCTGCTGATGTGGAAGAATGAGAGTGATAAAAAGAAAGAGGGCAGAGAACAGGGGAGGGACGGAGAGGAGTGGAAATATAACAGGACGCCAGGAAGACAGTGAGGGCAAAGGAGAGAGAGACAGAGAGTGGACGACTGAAGACACAGAGGAGGAGACGATAATGAATTAAGAGGAGAGGAGAGGAGAGGAGAGGAGAGGAGAGGAGAGGAGAGGAGAGGAGAGGAGAGGAGTCAGTGGGGAGGAGAAGGGAAAGTTAGTTTTCCCACCAAAATGCCCCCGAGGGGAGCGGCCCTTTACAACAGCAAGCTACTGTCTCCATTCATCAAGAGGGGAGCGACTCAAACAGCGACTCAATGTGTTCTGACAACCACACACACACACACACACACACACACACACACACTGGCTTTCTCTCTGTGTTCACATACAGCAACGCTCCCACAAATATGCATGTGTTTGTGTTTTCATAAGTTGATTCTTTTGTACCGACTCTCGTCAGACGCCAGAAAATGTTGCCGCTGCACGTTTCTGCAAACGACTAATAAGTTAAGTTTTATACAAATTACAAAGTCGTGTTTGAGACCAACAAACCTCTTAGTGAGTCATAGCTGTGTTTTCAGCGGCTTTTCAGGCACCAAATGTGGCTGTTTATGAGCAATGCTGTGCTGCTTCTCATCTCGGGACAGTGCCACAAGACGTGAATGTTTTTTACTGAGACATCTCTGTGTTTCCTGCTGAAGTAGCGCCACAACAAGTGGTTGAGTTTGACCAAATATCGTTTATTTTCCTGCCACAATAGTGCCACATAAAGTGATTGTTTTTTTTACCAAGGCATTGCTCTGTTCCTGCTGGGATAATAGCCACCAAGCGCGACTGTGTTTTTTACTGCAGCATCGCTGTATTTCCTGCTGAAATAGTGCCACAGAGAGCGATTGTTTTTCATCCAGATATCGCATCTTTCCCTGCTGTGATAGTGACAGGAAAAAGTGATCGTTTTTTACTGTGACATCACTGGATTTCCTGCTGAAATAGCGCAACAAGAAGTTGTTGTGTTTTCACAAATATTGTTGCATTTCCTGCAGTGAAAGTGCCATAAAAAGCAATCGTTTTCTACCAAGACATTGCGTAATTTCCTGTTGTAATAGTGACACAAAAAAGCGATTGTTTTATTGAGACATTTACTGTTGAAATATTGCCATAAAATGCAATCTTTTTTTTACCAAGACATCGTGTCATTTCCTGCTGACATAGCTTCACATGAAGTGGTTGTTTTTATCAAATATTGTTGCGTTTCCTGCAGAGATAGGGCCACAAAAAGCAGTTGTGTTTAACTGAGACATTGCCATGTCGCTGCATTTCCTGTGTTTCCCACCTCACACTCTCTCTGTGACGTCAGGCGGTTCAGCAGAGCAGAGGGAGACCAGTGTTTTACCAAATAAACTGTTTGCTATCCAGGGTGGTGCTGAGGGGCGATTTTACATGGAGAAAGACAAAGACACTGTGTGTGTGTGTGTGTGTGTGTGTGTGTGTGTGTGTGTGTGTGTGAGGGGGCTTACACAGAGTAATTAGCTGTGAGTATCTCTCGTTTTAATCTGCATGCAAATACACAATCAAAATATTCACAAAGGAATATGCAACATATGCTTTTAGGCACACACGCCAAAACAAAGAAATATGTCCACATTATTTGTACACACACACACACACACACACACACACACACGTTTCTGGCCTCTTTTTCTGAGAACTAAAGTACAAAAGAATTTTCAGCTACGTCAGTTATTTCCTGGAATGAAATATGGGGAAAAAGAAATGAAGGCGGTGAGCTCGCCTGCCAGCCGGCCCATCAGCCAATCAGCTAATTACACTGGTAATTGTGGTAATGAGGCTATGGAGAGTACTCATCTGTTGGCCACAAACCCCGTTCTTGCGGCCACTTCCATTAATAACAGTAGACGATAGCAGCGCCGCAGGGTCTCTCAGTCCCAGCAGCACCTGCATACAGATGCTGCAGTCACAAAGGTGCCACCTCTCGAGCCGTGGTCGATGCTGTGAATTATCACTGCGCTGTTGTCGCTCTGCCCCCGGAGAGGACTCGACTACAACAATCAAAAAGTGTTTCCTCTCCTGCTCTGTAGGTATTTGGAGGTTGGAGCAAAGCTTTTTATTTATTTAGAGGCTGAAAAGTTTAAAATCATTCACTTTAAAAATGTTCAAAAAGGTTAAGACGTCCTCAGAGAGGAAAACACACCAGATATGAAATTAGAAATCTGCTCTTGATCAAAGAGAATATGAAATCATTCGCCTGGACTGTTATAGTAAAACCTTGATGGTGTTTTAACACCGTGACCATTCACACTCCACCACTAGTGTGTGTGTGTGTGTGTGTGTGTGTGTGTGTGTGTGTGTTCACATACTGGTATTCCAGTGTGTCAGACTGGACTAAAGCACTTCTGTTTTTATGCATTACACAGTCAGCGTCATCACTAATCACCTGCGACTGCACCACAAGCTCCCTGACAGCTTTTGTCCACCTCACAGACTTTAAAGGGATAGTGCACCCAAAAATGAAAATTCAGTCATTATTTACTCACCCATATACTGAGGAACGCTCTGGTGAAGTTTAAGAGTCCTCACATCACTTGCGGAGATCGGCGGGGGGAGTGGCCAGCACACCTAATGGCTGACGGCGCCCCAGACTAATGTCCAAGAACACATAATTGAAACCACAAAATATCTCCATACTGCTCGTCCGTAGTGATCCAAGTGTGCTGAAGCCCCGACATAAAAAGTTGTTTCGAAAAACGTCATCTGAACTCTGTTTTTAGCCTCACTGTAGCCTGTAGCTCTGACTGCTTCTCTGTGCTCCGCGCTCACGTTCAGCCATTAGCCATTAGGTGTGCTAGCCGCTCCTCCCGCCGATCTCCGCAAGGGATGTGAAGACTTTAAAACTTCACCAGAGCGTTCCTCAGCATGAGGGTGAGTAGATAATGACTCAATTTTCATTTTGGGTGCACTATCCCTTTAACCCTCTTCCACAAAAATTAGCAGATTTTTTAAATGTGGGAAAACCAGTTAAATTAGCCTCTCTCTCAGACTCAGTGTTGACTTTAGAAATTTGAACGATGTTGGAGCGCTGATTGGACAGAGACGGACGCAGCCTGTAATCGCATCGTGCCAGCAAAAGCCCTGTTTCCACCGAGCAGTTCAGTTCAGTTCAGTTCAGTTCAGTTCAGTTCAGTTCCCACAGTGAGAAGTTGTGGATGGTACCAACAGAACGGTTCCTTAGCGTCCCCATGTTTGGTCCCCCTAAATGCACAAAGCTGCTATTTTTAAATATCCCATGGAGAGAGACTCTCACTGCAGCCTGTTCTATTTTGTTCTGAAAATGTGGGCGTGCAGCCTNTGTCTGAAGGCTTACTGCTGGTTCCAAAGGTGCTGGGCTGAAAGGGTTTGGTGGAGACGAGGGTAAAGAGGCTAAAATTAGCACCTCCAACCAGGTGTTGTATTTCCATCACTGCTGATCGTTGCTGAAGCCGATAAATACTTGTGACTACTGCAGAGTCATCTGTCTCTAACTCTGTATACATTTTTTCACACACAACAAAATTCCATGACTTTTCCAGGCCTGGAAGAAGTGACTGTGGGACCCTGGACTATTTTATTTGACAACTGTCCAGCAAACAAGAATATGACCAAACATTTACATCCTTAATTCACACATGAGCCTTGAATGAAGACATGATGTCAAACTAACCTTAAAAAATGAATCTCTATGATAAAACAATTTGTATCAATGGGAGAATATATTTCCCGTCTCTGCCTCTCCTCCTCTGAGCTTGCTGTCCTGCCCACCTGGCTGAGAATCCACAGCTCGACGCTGTATGAATGGATAATCGCTGGTGTATTCACTGACGGGGCCCAGACCGCTCAGCAAAAGGTGAATGGGCAGGCGGGCTGTCACGGAGCTCGAGACCTCTCAAACTCCGGCCGATTTTCATAAGAAAGGCCATTAGTATGAGTGCAACGCCAAGCACAAAAATTGATTTGGCCTTTCGCTCCACAACCTTGAGTGCCGACCTTCCAAATACCGGAGGGGGGACTCACATCTAAAGAGAAGGGGAAGGACGGCGGATGCGGGAAAAGTGTTGAAATTTGTAATGGAGGAAAGAGCAGGAGAGCGGCGGTGAAATTAGAAACGGAGGGGAAGTAAACAAACTCTGTGAAGTTGTAGAGAAGGAGCCGACAGTCCAAAAGCAAAGTAAGAAGGAGGCGTCGAGTCTTTCACAAGGACGGTTGGACAGGACTGTATGGATCACACCACCCAGATACAATCTGTGACCTTTCTTTTACAGCAAAGTAGACTTTCCCAAAAGGTGATTCTGCTGCTTCTGAGGTCATGATCTGCTCCTCTGTTCACGCCTCCCTTCATCTCTCTGAAAACCACCTCCAGCCCGTCCTCTATCTCTCCTCCTCTCTCTTCATTGTTCCTTCCCTACCACTTCTCTGCCCACGCTGTCAGCTCCTATTGGCTCTAATAGGAGGCCCCCGGCTTACAGTGTGACAGATATAATCAGGTTTGGAAGAACAGCTTCAGCCTGTGGAGAGCGAGGAGGAGCGACAGAGGAGGAGGTGAAAATGGTGATGGGACGAGTGAGAGGAAGACGAGCAGCTGGATTGAAACATAAAGAGAGGGGGAGGAAGAGGAGGAGGAGGAGGAGCTTCATTGATGAATGAGGAGAAGCAAGTGAGGACAGATCAGGAGGAGAAAACATTGATGAATGAGGAGAAGCAAGTGAGGACAGATCAGGAGGAGAAAAGAGGAGTGCCAAAATCAAAAGAGGATGATGGTTAAATTAACCCTTTAAAAACAGACGCTGTGAGAGATCCTGTTTAACCCTTTAAAGCTATGGAATCAGTCCGCCACTGCATCTGTTGGTATTTTTGCTTATTGTGATGTCATTTCTTGGCGTGTTTTCAAATGTTCAATATGCCTAAGATCTGTACAACCTAAAAGTTAAAAAGTTATGTGAGTTAATAAACAAAATAATTAATAAAAGTATTGAAATGATATCATAAATGAGCAAAATTACAAAAATCCAACACGTTTTCTCATCAGATTTTGTAAAATAAACACACAAAACATATAAATCCAAAAAATTTCTAACTGTAGAAACATGACGAAAATATTTATGAACAGTCAATATATGTGAACTGACTTTTTTTTAGTTTTTGAGATATGATCATTTTTATGAGCAGAGTGCAAAACAGTTTTGACAGTTTCATCTGCAGCAGAAATATGTCCTCAGCGCCCACATTTGTATTCATGTCCCTAAAATCTGTAAAACCTAAAAGCCAACAGGTTATGTACGTCAATAACCCATAATAACTGATTTAAGCATTGAAATTGTGTGCAACTGACATTCCTATCGACCTGCCTCTCTGGTGCCACCGCACATTTTCTGGACCTCTTGTAGAATAACGTCATGACATCACTGCAAGTGGACAACGTGATGGTGCAAACGACAGAGGCCTTTGCTCTCTGCTGCAGAAAGATGAACGCTCTCGTTATTGTAGTTTTTATTTTAAGTCAATTTTAAACAGGATTATGTGAACAACAATCTCCCGCAGCCATGACAGGTCAATACTGCAGCGTCACCACACGTCTCTTGGACCGCTTGTAGCATAACGTAATGATGTCATTGCACACAAACAACATGACGGCGTGAAAGAAGGACGTTTTAACTTTCTGTTGCAAAGACGAATTAATGCTGTAGCTCCATTTTTTTTTAAATTTTAGATCGATTTTAAACAGGATCATTTAAACAACAACCCTCACGGCCGCCCGCAGGAAGTCTGTTTCCACAGAGTTAAATGAATCTAAAATAAGAAGAACATTCATTCTTCTTGCAGCAGAGAACTGAGGCGTCTGTGTTCCCTCTCATCACGTCAGTACCTGATGTTACTTTACCTAAATGTTGTATTTCACCGTAATTACACCGGGTTTCCCCGTAATGTCTGCAGGAGATCGTTATTTGCATAGTCTTGTCTATATCGATCTAAAACAAAGACAATAAAAGCGAGAGCATTCTTTTTTCTGCAACAGGAAGCTAAGGTTTCTGTCGTCCGTGTCATCACATTGTAACTGCGTAATGACATCATTGCACCACAAATATGTGCAGCGCAAAACTGCACAAAAACAGATGTTGACGCCAGAGAGATGAATGATCAGTCTGTCACAACACTGTTACACTCGGCTCATGACAATGAGCATATCTCAAAAACTAAAACTTAAATAGTTCGAATAACTTCTGGAGTGTTTAGAAATAATTTGTGTTTCTATATTTAAAAATCTTTGGGATCAATATGGTTTGTGTGTAACATCAGATTTCTGTATATTTTATGACAATTTCAATACTTATTTCAATTATTATGATTGATTGACTTACATAACCTGTTAGCTGAGGTTGTACAGATTTTAGGGACATGAAGCGTTTGAAGCTACTCCAGGAAATGACGCACCTGGTGCACCTTTTGCAGACTTTACAGGGTTTAAAAAAAACAAGCCTCCACACCCATGTTTTATTTCCATCTCCACCATCTCAGATGAGCCAGGCAGCTGACCCGATGGGTCGTGTATCAACTGTCACAAGAAATACACGTCATACTCCTTTAAATTCCCAGACAGAACACACAAGGCGCCTGTTGGGTGCCAGCGAGCCACGTCCAGTCAGCCCCAATCAGCTGAGATCCTGCAAATAAGCTCTGCTCAGTCATCTGTGAACTCGACAAAAACATTATGAACAACTGAAGAGCGGTTTCTACCCAGAATCAAATCTGCCGTCTGGAAACACAGCGAATAACTGCTGCTGTGAAATCAGACAAAACCAACGTATGTGGACGCCTGTCTCTCTGCGGCGCAGCCGACCTGCCCCGTGTGGAGGCTTTATTAGGGCGGTGCGGGGATATTTTCATGCTGCTCATCACTCGGGAACATGATTGATATGATCTGATGTGATGTGACAGGGATGGAAGAAAGGAGTGAGGGAGGAACGGGTGTGGAGGGAGAGATTGGACTTAAAAGCAAAAGATGGAGGCCGGGGGGAGGAGGGGGGGCAGGCGATAGGATATGAAAGGCTGGAATGTGATGGAGGGAGATAAAGGAGGGGAGAGAAGGATGGAGGAATGAGAGGAGAAGAAAGAGGGGATGGATGAACAGCAGGATGGATAGATAGCGAGGGAGGAGCAACGACTGGTTGGAGATGATGCAAGGAAGGCGGAGGACAGGAAGGAAGGGAGCGTACACTGTTAGGGTTTAGCCTGAAGGAGTGAGAGAGGTGGGAATGGATGGAGGGAGGAGAGGAAGGATGGAGTGATAACATTTAGGTGTGAAAGCAAGTAGAGAAAGTGCGTCTGGAACAACAAGGGAGGGGTGGAGGGAAAGAGATGGAGAAGGATGAGTTAAATTTGTTCAGGCTAGAGGAGAGTATGGACGGAGGAGAGGAAGACATTAAGAGAGGATGAATAGAGAGGAGAAACAGCAGAGGCAGGAGAGAGGGAGGAGGAAGAGGAGGAGTAGGAGAGGAAGGGTAATGCTACTAAAGCCTCCTATTCAGATATGAGGCTACATATATTATAGAAAATTGGCCATCGTGGAAAATGCAGAGCAATTAAAAAAGGGCATATTGCTGTGAATGGCTTCAGATGGGCGCCGCCGCGGGGCGGGTTCTGAGCTATGGCGCACGGTCGCATCATTTCAGGGACATATTTTTTAGGGAAATGGTTCCTTTCTGATTGTTCTCGGAGTTCATCTGGAGTCAACCCACTCACTGAGGCTGAGGAAACTGTACCCGACCCCGACGCCCTGACGCTCGTTCATCTCCCGGCTGGCTCTCTGTTACGGCTGCGACTGCACGCACGTTTGTAAATGTGTCATAACCTGAGATGTGACCGTGGAGTCACAAAGCTGCTGCGTCCTCTAACAAAATTCAAAAATACTATTTAAAGCTCCAGCGTAGGATTCAGGAAGACACGCTGGCAGAAGTGGAATATAATCACTCTGTTTTCTTTATTGTTTAATCAGCTGAAAATAAAAATCATTGTGTTTTCGTTAGCTCAGAATGAGACGTTTATATCTACACAGGGAGCACGTCCTCATCTACAGAGATCACCATGTTGCACCGGCATGTTTCTACAGTAGCCCAGAGCGGACAAACCAAACACTGACTCTAGATAGAGACATTCATGTTTTAGTTAGCAGCCCTGTCGCAACCAGCAGCGTCGGAAAAACCCTGATATGTAAAGTTAAAATGCTTTTTTTCTGGTTTAATTCACCTGGCTGCACAAAACACAGAAAGTTAAGATTTTCCTTAAAGTCCTAGTTAAAGGGATAGTGCACCCAAAAATGAAAATTCAGCCATTATCTACTCACCCATATGCCGAGGGAGGCTCAGGTGAAGTTTTAGAGTCCTCACATCCCTTGCAGAGATCCCAGGGGAGAGGAGGTAGCAACACAACTCCAACGTTTGAATCTGGGGCGCCGTAAGCCTCCATTGTGTTGCTACCTCCTCTCCCCTTGGATCTCTGCAAGGGATGTGAGGACTCTGAAACTTCACCTGAGCCTCCCTCGGCATATGAGTGAGTCTGTTCATCACTGTCAGAAAGGACCCGCCTCTCAAGCCAGTTTTGTCAACTCGAGGCGTTTAGGTTGCTCCAGCAAAAACGTCCTGTGCTCAGCGATGCAAAAGCAGCGAGCAAAACGCTTCACTCTTGTTAGAATGATGTGAAAGCACCAAAAGTCAACCTTACAGTATCGCTGAAATATAGATATCGAGGTATTCGGTCAAAAATATTGTAATATTTGATATCCTTTGTATCGCCCAGCGCTAACTTCACATTCTTCTGTCACGTAGATACATCCTGACTTTTCCTAATTTAATGAGAACTGCTTATGAACCGTATTTTGAACTGATGACATGTTTCAGAGGTTCGCTATAGAAAAAGACTTCTGATCAAGGCTTGAGAGAACTCAGCTGTAAAATATGGTCACATACAGTGGAATATTACTGTGGTCTGTACTTTTAATGCAACATCCCAAAAAGTATTTTCTGGTGTAACAGGAAGTTGGACCTCGCTGGGTCAAACTGAGCTCAAACAATAAGGAAGCCAATTTTAGCCAAAACAGATTCATGGAGTCAGCTGACCTACAAAAGGAAGAGGTGGTGATTCTGGGACTCACCTTGACAATGTCACCCAGGTAAACATCCTCCATCTTGTTTGGCACTGTCATCTGGAAGATCCGACCCACTACCGCCGAGGAGTCCGGGAAGGCGGTGGGCGCGGCCGTGTTCTGCTGAGTCGCCGCAGGCTCGCCGGTGTCTCCAGCAACAACCTCCATCGCCCGGATACCTTCCGTCACTTCCTGGAAGTCCCGAAGGAGCGAGGAGTGCATGGAGGCCTCCAGGTCGCTTCTCCTGTCTACGTCACTCTCTCCACCTCCTTCCATCAACACCATCTCTCCCAGCACATCGATCTCCACATCTGCATGGACCGGCTGAGGGAGCCAGCCCGCTACGGCCAGAAGCAAACCCAGCAGCAAGGCTCTAGTCCTGGGTAGTCTCACATCGAGGCCCCTGCTCGCCCCGAGGCGTCCCCAACTTAGTTTATTACGCATTCTTTTCCTTTTGTGGGCCTGTCAGTGATGCAGAAACAAAAATAAAAAGGAGGATGGCCAAGTGGGAGGGGGGGACTTAGGGGGGAGCATGCACCCCCGACAGATCGAGCAAATCCCTCCTTTCAAATCTCCCTCCCTCCCTCTCCTTCTCCGCCCACTCTTCTGCCGAAAAGCTCTCCTGCTCGCCAGGCGCCGGGCAAGAATCTTCCCTCCTTCTTCTGTTCCACCTCCTCCTCCTCTTTTGTCCTCTTTTCCCCCTCCCTTGGCTTTATTCTTCCTCTTCCCCTCGGCCTTTTGTGCTCAACCCTCAGAGGTTTCGGAGCCCCATTGTGCCGAGCACCTTTGAGATCTGTGAGGAGACAGACAAGAGAGAGAAAGACAGAAGGCATGGTTAGGAGAGCAGGGCAAACATCCAGCTTCTAACCGCTTCGCACTCAGTCTCGTCACAAACACCTCGACTTAAAGCGCCTCGCACTGAATCAAAAGTCAATCCCCTTGATAAGTTCAGCCCCTTAAACTGATTCGTGCCACGCAAATCTCATTGTCGATAGAAATCCATCATGAAGGGGGGGAGGGGTGGTGAGGAGGGGGATAATATCATCAATGCTGTGGAGTAATCTGATTAGTTCTTACAACAATTCTGGCTCTCACTTTCACCCTCGCTCCTCTCACAAGCTCTCACATCTCTTTTTTCAGACCATCGGTGGGTCATTCAGCAGCTTCAGAATGGAAGAGCTCCAGGGAACGGAGTGAGGGAGACAGACGAAGTGAAAGAGACGTGATGGAGAGACTAAGATGGATGGATGGAGGGGGGGAGAGTGAAGGTGATATACGGTGGGACTTTGGATTAGCCAACAATGCCGAACCAGTCAAAGCTTTCTCGGAAGCGCTAATGAATGCATGCCTTCTCTATTGTGAGAGGGGTCAAACTGAGTGTGTGTGTGTGTGTGTGTGTGTGTGTGTGTGTGTGTGTAGGTGTGTGTGTAGGGGGTGAAGAAAGAGCGGAGAGAGAGGGATAGAAAGAGGGAGAGAGCATGTGCTGGTGTTTGTGTCCATTGTCGGTGTGGAGGACTGAACTCAGGGGTTTGTTATTCATACAGCTCTTTCATGGAGGAGAGGATCCCCTCCTGTGCAAGTGTGTGTGTGTGTGTGTGTGTGTGTGTCACGGTACAAGTGATTTCCCCCGAGGGTTTTCGTTAAAGAGATGGACAGAAAGCAGAAAGAAAAGAATGAAAGCGAAGGAGAAAGAAAAAGAGGGAGAGAGTCCCCGCTGTGACTCCATTTTGCCCCGTCGCAGATGCCCGCTGGAGAAAGTGAAATCACCGCAGGAACTCCCTGGCAACAACAACACAAGGCCTCCCAGGTAGCTTTTGACCAACTAAAAAGACTCTTTGTTGCCGCTGCCTCGCCCTTGCCATGTATCACCTTTGGACAAAACTTTGTTTTTAATCACGAGTGCCGCTGTGTCGTCTCCCCGCTGCGCCAGCTTTTATCCAGAGAGAGTCAGGAAGCAGAGCAGAACAGTTTCTTTCTTCGCTCTGAAACTTCACAATTTCTTACCTTTCCAGCTTTGTGGAAGATTTTCACACTTTGAACTTTGTTTTTCATTGATGCCACCCTGGAATTATTTCTGCGCACTATTTGGAAAGTTTTACCTCTCGAAAGTAGTCCAAGATGGCTGCCAGGGATAAACTCCGTCCCTTTCATGTCGGCTACCTTCAACTGCTTTGCCGGGGGCAACATCCCTCCTGTTTCCCCTTTCCCCTTATTGCTGCTTCACTGTTGTTCAGCCTGTCATCTGTTTCTCTTTCTGTTTCATGATTTTCATTGCTTCTCTCCGTCTCTCAGGATGTCTTTTGTCTCGTCTACCTCGCTCAGCTTTCTCTTTCCAAAAACAGTTTCTTCCTGTCCTCTCCTTCCTCCACAGGCTTAAGGCACATCACACCTTCTCTCTCAAATCTCTAAAACCTTCAAGGCTTCTTCTTTTTTTTCTCCTCTCCTCCACTCAGTCACCTATCAAAAACACCGCCTGTCTATTCATCGCGTGACAAAAGGGCTGATGATGGCGGGGGAGTGTCGCTATGAGAGAGCCCGCTGAGCTGTCTGTGCTGCGGGATAAAGAAGCGCTGTCAACACAGAGAATGAGGGACACACACAGACGGAGAGGTAAAGAGAGGCCGAGAGGGACGAGAGAGCTTCTACTCAGAGCGGGACGGAGAGCTGTCATTACCTCGACACCTACAACACCGCCCCCCAACACACTCCACCCACTGATCACTCTGACACACACAGACTGACGAGGGAGGAGGCAGAGATGAGGCCCGTTTACACCACCTGTTCAAGGAGGGAATTTCCAACATGTTCTCATCCCTGTCGTCACATATCACTGCTTTGTCAGCAGACTTTGACGCTTACATGCTACACGCTACATGCTAGGTATCCTCCTGCGTCTGCTATCATAGTTTGACGCTACAATGATATAGAAAACTAACAGCGAGCTCCCGGGTGAAAGTCCAGGGTTTGTTGGATCAGTCCACTGCCCCCCTTCTGACGCCCTACAGGGACTATCCTGCTCCTTATGTTATGTCACTTTTCTGTGTCTGTGCAGCTGAATAAAACATTTCAGATGAACATGAGAGTGACAAACAGAGAGAAAGGAAAAAAGACACAATGTCAGACAAACACACCCGTCCTGCCGAGTGCCTCCTGATTGGTCCAAAACATCAAAGCTCTACCACTAAGAGATGCTGTTACACATGCCTGACAAGTTACAGCAAAGAGTTTTGTTTTTGTGTGTCCAGCTCTGCTGCGATCCATGAACATCGCCCACGGCTAAAAGAGTTAACCTAAGGAAGCTGGGGCCCGTGGGGGGGGGAATGTGTGAGTGTGTGTTTTTGTGGGTATGTCGGCTGAAACTAGTTCACCGGGTGCCATGGTGACACCTTTGTTCTGAACAAGCACTTAACGATGTCTGTGTGACTCTCCTCCGATTGGCCGGGGTCTTTCAGAGCCTCTGGCTGCTCTGCAATTACTGAGCCAGTAACTGCAGAGATTTATGGGCTCTGAGGGACGACGGTCCGGAAGGCTTTCCCACATGTTGATCATGTTCAGGCCGTGTGGGCGGAAAGATCGGCAGGGAAATTAAAAGCCACTCAAATCTAAGCTTTGCATTCATTTCGGGTGGTGAGATGAACTAAGGGACTGTTCATTACTTATGAGGGGAGGAGGTGCAAAAAGGGGGAGGCATGTCAAATAAATGTTTTAAGCACTGGGCAGGGACTACAGTGATAACAGAACGAGTGAAGACAAGTGCAGGACATGATTCATTTTATCATGAATTACTGCAGATTTTTAAAATAAAGAAGCCTTCCAGACTTAATTTCTATTGATTTATTTACTTTTCCCCTTTTATTGTGTAATACGGTGACAAAAGAAAAAGTCAAAACGAGTGCAGGGACATTATTTTTATTTATTTTATTAACAGTTACCACAGGTTTTTAAAGAAAACGAGCCTTTAAAACTTAATTTTCATTTATTTATTTTCCCCCATGTATTGCAAGATACAGTGAGAACAGTCCCTTAAAGAAAAACACTTATTTAGAAAATATTTTTTGCCAATGTGACTTCTCTCTTATGAGCTGCAGTGAGCACGCTCCTCTGATTTACTGCTGTTGGTCGAACAGTGAACGTCACACTGAATTCGTCCCGACTCAAACTGAAGCAGAGGAGCAGGTAAGCTGAGCAGCGTGTTCAGAGACAAACCTTTTCTAATTGGCTTCATGTTGTATTTGCTTCACAGAACCAGGGATAATTAACTGGGTGTACGTGTCGGACTAATAGAGTCGCTTTCTGACTGAATACAGTGGGAACAGGAAACAGTGACGGCTCACTGGAGAGCTTGAAAGTAGCTGAATACAAAATGAAGCCACTCCTCAACTCTCCTGCTGGATGGTTTTACAAATCCAAAAGTCAATGCAGCGCTGAGGCCTTGTCTTGTTTTTCACTGTGTTTTTTAGTAAGCTGATGATTTTCCTGAAAAAACTAAGAGAGAGAGAGAAATAAAAAAAGATCCTGGAGGTTAATTTATTTTTTCTAAAAACCACAGCAGCTGCGGCGCTACGAGAAATGAGGCAACGCTGTGCAAAACAACCCCAGAGTAATGGAAGTGTAATGGCAGCAGACTAGTTAAGAACACGGAGCATTTCAAAGTGAGACGTCACATCAAAACACTTTTAAAAGGTAAAAAGACGGAGGCGAACGTTCAAGAGTGAATAACAGACTGTTACATGTCGGCTTCAGACAATAAGGTTTCACATCAGTGGCTGCCATCTTGGGATAACCAGATGATTTACAGAAAATCAAAGAAGAAAGACTGGTTTCTGCAACACAAACTCGGCTCACTGTCTCTGACACTTCTTACATTCATGTCTAATTTCAATTCTTTCTGGCCTTTAAAAATAACTCAATTAAAACAATCTTTCTTTAACTGAAAGCAAACAACCCAGGCAGATTCAATTTGTGCATTACACAACATAGCTGTGTGTTTTGCTGACACTCTGCTACACAATTAAGAGAACATTAAAACAAACCACACATCAGTCTTGTGAGTTTCTTGCAACCGTCTTTGGACTTGGTTCAAAACACAACAGGAAGTATAATCTGATTACAAACAGTAATCCAGTACAGACGTGCGTTCTCCTCGGCTGGACTCACTGATGACTTTAACTTTATGCCGTCTCTTTGAGACTGTACACGAGCTGCTGCCCAGTGACAAAAATAAATATCCAGACACGACACCAACGCCCCTGCAGCTCATCTCCACTATCAGGTAGCCAGCACGTCTTATAAATAAACAGTTAATGAGACACTTGCGTGCCTTCACCTCCTCTCTTCCTCTGCAGGGTATTGAATGGACTTGGACAGAGAAGTGGGGGAGAGGGCAGAGGAGAGGGGGCGGCTGTGGGATTTCAGGGATAAGACACTGAGCTAAAAGGAGATTTGAGATCCGATGATTTGTTATCAGTTACAGAACACAATGTGAAACGCGCTCTGTGAAAGCTATAGTTAGCAAAGAGCAGATGCACTTCCTATTTTGTGTTAATAACAGGGTGGATGTCGCGCCCTGCCGCGGGTCCAAAGATAGTTTCATGCCTCGATACACTGCGACAGTTAGAGCTTACACTGTGATAATAACAGTGTGATACCACACTCTCTTTAATGTAGAGTCACAGTCTGTGCTGCATTTGTAAACAAATATCTGATGTGTCTCTGAACACACAGATGTCGACATCGTATGTTTCTATAAGCCATGAACACGTTACAATTGCACATTTCATACGAATCATATCAGCGTTTCTGAAGTGATGTAGTGTGTCAGCTGACTGTCATCAGGAGGTGGAGGGGATGGCGGGTGGCGTGACAACAAGGCGAGAAGCCTGCCAAGCTGCAGACCACTGTTCAAGAACAACAACCAACAAAACCTGTTATTTTTGGAGTCATTGCTGAGTTTCTGGCGGCTTTTTAGCCACCTAACTTGAGTGTTTTTTAGTGACCTGTTGCTGTTTTTCCGCCGAGGATAGTGGCACTAAAAGTGCACAGAGATGGCGCTATAGAGTTGCTATGAAGTCCCTTCTTTACACCACCTTTGCATTTTTACACAGAACCAAACAACAATGCTATCATGTCGCTCCAGTGTGAGATTTTAGACAACATGCCGGCATCACAGAAGCAAAGAAGTGTGACATGTAACACAACAGCGTCGGCCTCTAGTGTGACAAATAACAGACACGTTAGCAGCGCCTAATAAACAATAACAGTGACATGTCAATAACAACTATTTACCATCTCTGTTATATAGCGTTTGATCCTGTCCTCAATGTTTTCCCAATTTGTGGACACTGCTCTTCTTCTTTGAGTTAGCTGCTAACTGCTATCAGCTGCTTTTTAAATCTCCCGTGGTGGGTTGCACGCATAACATGTCATCAAAACTTCACACTAGTCCTGTCCTGCTGGCTGTCCCATTTACACAGACGTCATTTTGCCGCTGTAACAACTTTCCATGCCACCTTAAAGGCAAGACAACTCTGCCCCCCCTTTCCAGATTGTACCTTTTATACAGAGCAGTGAGTCGGCATAACAGCGTGAAATTCCAACCTAGAATAGGCAGTTGAAGACGAAGACATTGGTGCTTTTCCAGCCATGATTTTGCCACAAAAAGGTGATATTTCAAACCAAAGCATGTTCTTTTCCTGAACGTAACCACGATGTATCAGCTGCATGATAATGTACAAATGTTAACATATCTTTGGTTTGCAGAAACATACAATCCCGACATTTATTCTGTCAATTGTTTTGCTGAACTTTAATGATTCAGCGTGAAGCAGCTTTGTGAATCTGCTGCAGTGCTGAAACCATGAGCTCATTAATCACCTGAGAATCAACAGTCAACAACAGTTCTGTTGGATCTGCTGCTTTCTTCTGTTTCAGATCGTTGTGAATTGAATATTTTTGGGTTTCAGAGTCTTGGCCGGCTCATCTGGGTTTTGAGAACTTGCAAAAAGCATGTTTCAATATTTATCTGTTAGACCAGATGAGATATAAGAATATTGTGTACCGACAAAATCCCCAATTACCCCCAGAACCTGTGATCCTTCACTTACAGGAGACTACGCTCCCATAACACATTTCACCCTTCCCCACAAAGTGGTGACAGCCTGTGCTCCTTTCTCCCCTTTTTTTTTGTTTGGGTGGGGATAAAGGCGACATCCTGGGTGGCATCCTGAGACTTGAGAGAGACTTTAATGCTGTCACTGGGGTATGATGAAAAGGAGGTGATGGAACAGAGGACGGGGACAGGAGGAGGGAGCTTTGAAAGCACCAAAGGTAAAATTTCTCGAAAGGCTTTGATTCCTTCCCTTGGGAGAAAAAAAAAGCTGTACCCACGGCGGTTGGGAATTCAGGTATCAAATACACACACACACGCAGAGTTTCTGACTTAATAAGATGAGTAGGCTGTGAGGATTTTGCATTAACTCAACAGAGCAGCAAGAAGTCCAACACCCCAGACAGCTGCTTAAATCCAAACGCAGCACATGGCGAGGTGCGAGGAGTACCTGCGCCCTGGACGACATCCTGGAACTAAAATCAGTCTGAACAGGAAGAGTAAAAGTGCCTGCAGAAAACTCTGAGGAAACTCCTTCCCTGGAATTCACCTCAGTCACCAGTGAGGACACAGAAACGCCACTCAGTGGCCAATTACAGGAGGAGGAATTCCCACGTGGGAGCCAATCAGACGCATCTTGTCAAGGACGAGACCTTGGCACTTTAAAGTTTACTCCTCACTCGATCTCGCTTTCACTCCACCTCCCGCTGTCACCTTTCAATCCCCCAAAGTCGCAGCTGATGCCTCTATTATTGGCGCCAACAGGACGAGAGCGGCCTGAGAAACAGAAGGAGCGGTGGGGGAGGGGAGGGGTCTAAAATGCTCACATTCCTGAGGAAGTTCCCAGACTGACAGGTGACACTGACGCCGTGCACGATGCAAATGTTACCACTATCAGACACACACTTTCAGACGCAGATAAACACAGTGAGTCCTCCTCCTAATCTGCACGCTTGCAAATATTATTCAGCGTCCTGGCAGAGAAGCGGCGTCTCTGAGCGGCGGACAAGTTCGAGACACTGCAGGTTGTGTGTGCGTTGCAGCCAGATTACAAAACGCTTTGCCTTTACAATAAGATTTAGATATTTAGCGCAGAGATTTCAGGCGTTTAGCCGGCGCGCTCATCCAGAGGAGGGTGAGATTATGCTTCGGTGTGAGGATGGAAGAATCTGCATTGTTCCTTTGTCGTGTTTGTGTGGGAGACAGACAGAGAGAGGACATGTGATCATTTAGGACTCATTATTGGCTGCTTATGGATGAATCTCAACACAGCAGCATCAGTCCGTCCACTCTGCGTCTCAAACACACTTTAAAACATTTCAGCAGATTCAGATTCACAGTGACATCAGTAATCATCTTGGCTGCAGTCTGAACGAGACGATCCAGCTCCAGTGAAACACGACACACTCCCAGAGATACAGTCACAACGACACGCCACCGTCCAGAGTGAGTCTGCTTCACTGTGAGCTGCGACTGAGGCAGGCGGGCGGCCATATGTGCGAACATACGGTGGAGAGGAGAGGGTCTGTGTGTCACGCCAACGCTGAACCAGCTCAGCCCCAAAACACTCCAACGACCCAGTGAGTCATGAACCATGTTCACACAGAAGAGGAGAGGAGAGGAGAGGAGAGGAGAGAAAACAGGGTAACAAGTAGTGAGGACAGAAGAACTGAGAGGAAAGAGGAGACAAGGAGAGGAAATATGTAGTGAAGAAAGAAGGAGAGGTAATGAGAGGAGAGGACCGGAAAGGAAAGGAAGGAAGGAAAGAGCAGAGGCAAACAGTCTTGGTGACCCAGGTAAGACCACGGAGGAGACCACAGAGGAGACCACAGAGGAGACCACAGAGGAGACCACAGAGGAGACCACAGAGCAGCAGGAGTCAGAGCTCCTTCAGCAGAACAACAAACACTGACGTAACAGAGATGAAAAACAATCGTGTGATAAAAGCAGAATTCTGAGGAGCGAGGAGAACAACAGCTTCACATCCAGCTGACAGAGCAAACACCTCCTGCTGGAAGGTTCCGGACGCTCCTCCTTCGCCCAGCTGTGACGGAGGAGCCGCTCAGACCTGCGTGTGACTGACAGTCGGAGGCAGATGTGAACCTGCCTCATAAAACACACAGAGTCCTGAGAACACCCAGAGGAGCCAAAACACACACACACACACACACACATGCACACACACTGAGACGTGCAGATGTGCGATCAGTCTGGATGATCTTAGACACATGATGTTAATGTGCCGATCATGGGATTTACATTTGATTCAGCACCCACTGGTTCCTGGGGTTCACCAGAGGAAAAGTGACAGGATCACTGAGGCGTGGATGTTTTCTGAACTCCAGATGTACAAAGACACATCAGGGAAACTGTGACCTGACATACGGTAGGTGTGGCGGCTCTTCCGGACCTCCCAACGCTCCGAAAACACACCGGGAAGCTTTGTGTTCTAGAGTTACACAGACGACCCGCGGCGACTGGGACGCCACTTATTATCTCCGAAAACAAGATCCTTATCTCCCAAATAATCCTTTCATCGAAAACAAGATTGTTTTACCAGAGAAGGAATCATGCAGTCAGCGTGGCACCTGAGCATTAAAAATATCCTCTTCTTTGTTGTTTCAAGCGTGATATTAGAAAAGAAATCAAACTACGATGTGAACTTCAGCGAGATGAAAGAAACACAACAACATCCTGCTGTTTGGAAATATTGTTCATATTGGTTTTAGTTTCCTGTAACATGGAGGCGTGTGTGTTCCTGCTGCCTGTGTAATGCCTTTACAAAGCCTTTTTGCCCCCCACAGGGCTCAGCGTGCTTTAAGTTCCTCGAAATGAGGGTTTAATTTGAGGCGAAGCAAAAAATTCAAAATGAACCCAGCGAGGCGGAATCATGGGAATTGCGGTTCTTTTGCGAACGCAGCCAAACACACGTCCACTTTGATTAGAGTTGTGTTTTGGAGCATCGAAGCATCAGCGCTTTCGCCCGCTCGCTTATAAGGCTCATAGGCTTTTCAGAGAGAGGCCGTGTGTGTGTGTGTGTGTGTGTGTGTGTGTGTGTGTGTGTGTGTGTGTGAAGGCTAACAGCTCATGAGGGGAAAGTGCCGCGATGCTTTGCGCATCTCAGAAGGCTAATTATAACACTGCCACGGCTGCAAAAATGAAACATGAAAGACCGAACAATCACACAGAGAGGAGGAAACAACCGGCAGAAACACGAGGAGGAGGAGGAAACACAATTATTGTTAAAGAATGTGTAGGTAGCACCAGTAATTACATTTCACTCCAATTAGACTGCTGAAGGTGAGTTTTCTCTGCTGCTGTCTCTGTGTGTGTGTTTAACCTTTTGTGCTCTGAACAGAAACTGTCCGCTGGTATGTTTGCATACTGTGATGTCATTTCCTGGAGTATCTTCTCACCATATCACTAAAATCTGTGCAACATAAGATAAAAGGTTCTGTAAGTCAATAAACCGTAATAATAAAGTGTTGAAAGTGTGTCAATAAAAATCAGACATGTTTTTGCAAAATAAAATCACAAAACATTTTGATCCAAAAGATTTTTAAACGTAGAAGCATAAACAAAATATTTCTCAACTATGTTCATTATGTAGTTTAGAGATATGCTCATTGCTATGAGCAGAGTGTAAAGGTGCTGTGACAGCCGGGTCTCATTCTGACGCTGTCAAATACCGCCATGATGTCAGCGAGTTCGGCGTCAGATACCGACAACAAAAGCCACCTTTCACTGTGATACACCGTGTTGTTCTGTAACACAGCTGGACAGAACCTTTCGGAGTGTTGTAATATGCCTCTGATCAGCCAGTATGTGGCGGCAGTATGACACGCGGACAGGCGGCATCAGTTTGAAATGCTACCGATAACAACATGACAAGCTGGAAAGCCCTGACAGGGTGGATCCAACAAACCCTGGACTTTCACCCATGGTTGCTTCCCGTGTGAATGTGGAGCCAAACCATGATGTCTTTTTCTAAACCTCACCATGTGCTGGTGTTGGTAGCGGCTTCCAGGAACATCAACAGCAGACACAGGAGGATATCTAGAGGTGAAAGTTCACTGACAAAGCGGTGCTATGTGACGACTTGGGAAGAGAACGTGTTGGTATTGATTGAGTCGTTATTTATTCCTCCAGTGCCGCGGCATGTTTTTGCACCACGCGTAACATCGTGTGATGATACGAGTGTACAACACGATGACACGGATATCAACCTGAGCTTTCTCCTCCGGAAAGAATGAATGTTCTAGTTATCATAGTTTATACACACATAATGCAAACAACAATATTCCACGGCCATGTCGGGGAAATCTCGGCGTTCTTATGGCGAAATACAAAGTTTGAACTGCACGAAAGGAAACGTAACATAAGTTAATAACGTGATGATGGGAGGACAGAAACCTCAGCTTTTAGCTTTTACGGTTTTGATTAATATATGAAGGTTTATGCAAACAACAATCTCACGTGGTCATTACAGGGAAATATCAGGAGAATTATGGTCTGCACACGGAAGGAAACGTGACGTAACATGAGGTCATGACGCTTCTGTTGATACGCTTCTTTTTTTCCATTGTTTCAACAGAATCATAAAAACGACCGTTTCCTGCGTCCGTTTTTCTGATGAGACACAAAACAGCACAGATTCACAGCTGAAGGTGTGTGTGTGCTGTCACAGTGTGTGTCTGTGTGTGTGTGACCTTTGGGACCACCAGCCAAGACTTGAGATACAGTGACAGCTGGGGGCAGCTGGTCACGTGCATGTGTGTGTGTGTGTGTGTGTGTGTGTGTGTGTGTGTGTGTGTGTGTGTGTGTGTGTGTGTGGTGACAGACAGCTGGGGGCAGTTGCTACTGTGACAGAAAATGACAGCCGGGCAACACAAGACCTTCTATATGCTCCACACACACACACACACACACACACACACACACACCCTTAAAACATTACTGCAGACTTGCTAATCTGTGGCCTTTAATCCGAGGGTGCGCTTCAATCCGTGAACTTTCCCTCCCAGGTGCCATCCAATTCCCTCTGAAGGCGCCCTGCTTTCCTTCCCTCTGACAGCTCTGATCGGGGTAAATAACCTCACGCAGACTATTTTTAGACTTTGACTTAAATACAGTCAGAGGTTACAGGAAGTTACCGAGAAGTTAAACTCTCGCCGCGGCGTTTTGGGCAAATTGTCTGACTTTTACTCATCATTTTAAAAACACAATCGACTCTGTCTTCAAACACACGGCGGCGTCTGTGAGATGATACACTCCATTTTTACACTGTGAATGATTTTGTATTTATAAACGGGGGCAGGCGTCTCGTTTTAAACTGTTTGACTTGTGGTGTTAAAGTATCCCGTCTCCTCCCAACATGTCACATTTTAACCTCTGTGACCCATTTCTCAGCCGAACTTTGGAGCATTATTCAGCCCTCGATCTGAGAGCATGACACAGTTGGTGCCACTGGACTCCTCTGTTCTTCTGCCTTCATAGGATACCATCATCATCATCACTCAGCTCGCAGCAGCCTCTTAAAGACAGGAGTGTCAGCCAGGATCGACAGACCTTAGAGGGTTAAATCCTGCTTTGTGTTTGACAGATTCATGCACGCACTGATGTAAGTTTAGATTTCTAACTTCCACTTCATCAGCTGAGACCTTTGGGTGATGATGGAGGACGAGACAGATCTTTAAATGGGAACATTAGTTTTCACTCGCGCCTTTGGCAAACAGATGGAGGCTGCGACACAACCGTCACTCATACGGCTCAAAAGTCAAAAAAGTGCAGATGTGACACGCTGAGCTGTCGCCATCACAGATGTGAGAAGCTGTAAAAACACCTCTGCTTCTTCTTCCTGGTTACAGACTGAGCGGCAGATTTATTCTGAGGTCACAAAACCTGCAGCTGAAATCTGTCCCACGAGTCTGATCGCTGCCCTGAGGAGCTCCATTTAGCTCCATGATGCAAACACGTCTCTTGTCTCCTTCTCCAAGATAAACAGGAGGAAACTGGGTCAGCCATGTGCAGGTACACTTCTGATAATATAGTTCATGTCTGCACATACTGCAGTGACCTGGATACTGCGACAACCAACAGCTACGGCTCTGTGTGTGTGTGTGTGTGTGTGTGTTTCCTAATGTAAAACCTTGTTCAGTGTATGTCTCTGCACTTTACGTGTCTTTGTGGCGTCGTGTCTCTGTGTGCTGTGTGTTGTGTATCTGTGTGTGTGTGTTTGTGCGGTTGTGTGATGAGTTTGCAGCGATAGCCATCTCCTTCCATCCCCTGGTGATGCAGGTCATCAATTCTCATCTCTGTGTCCGTCCTATCTGGCTTACACCACCGAGTTATAAATACACAACCAGGCAGCAAACCGACCAGTCGACAAGAAGGGATAATAAGCCGGTTAGAGGAACAGTCAGCCAGCGGACACACACACACACACACACACACACACCTGACAGAAAAACAGCCTGCACACATCAGTCTGAACCTGAGGCTTTCTCTCTGCTTATTTTCAGGCTTTTAGCAGAGTCAGTGCATGAGCCCGACACAGGGCGCAGCGATGCGGACAACAAGTCATATCTCTCTGTTTTCAGGCTGAATGGCGACACACGATATATATCTCGGTATTCTGTACGAAATGAGCTCCATGTTTTCAGCTGCAAGTCAGAGACACATTTGAGATGTTACAACCAGTTTAATAAAACAGACTGTGATCAAAATATAAAGCAAAGACAGGGACACTAAACTACAACATGATGTCATGGTGGCTACGTCCATTATGTTTTACAGTCTCTGATTGGACGACTCATATGTGCCTTCAATCTGCCTGTGAGCTGAACTACACCTGCTTCTGCAAAATAAAGCAGCTTTATATCATTTTAAATGAATTCAAATAAAAACCGATCACACAGATGAATCCAAGATGTCCAGCCGACGGTCGGCTGTCGACCAAAGTTGGGCCGTCAGTGAGCGTCTGTCGGCCTAGTTTTTGCGGTGTGTCCCGCACCGTCGGCACTTTGGCGTTGGCGGCTTTTCAGCCGATTGAGCATGTTGAATCGGCGGCGGAGCTTGTCCGTGAGAGAGATCACTCTGATTGGCTGTTCAGGTTTTATTTCCTCGCCCCTGTAGCGAGTGAATCTGCCTGTAGTGAAACCGGGGCTAACCGGTGCTTCCTCCTCAGGCTCCACTTCACTCAGCTGCCCCACAGACCCGCTGCTTCTTCACACTTTAACCTGAATAACAAACCGGAGCTAGCTGGGAGCAGCTAGCGGAGCGTTAGCCGCAGCATGACCGGAGGGAAGCACAGCCAGTTAGCCTCCGCTAGTCTCTGAGCTAGCCCCGGCTAATCATGATGTGAAAGTTTCATATCGTGCCACGCTGACTCAGTCACTCTGAAGTCGTCAAATATTGGTACTTGGTGGTGGCTCTTTTCTTCTAAACGTAACCACGTGCGTTTGTTGTTGAAGGAAAAAGAATTGTGGTGTTGTACCGACATAGTGTTTTTATTTTGAAAGAGACTGTATGCAGACCAAATGTCGATATGTGACGAGGTCGCAGTGAGGATGATCTGACTCGGTGGGTTGACCTGAGCGCCACAAAGGCGTCGGTGCACCACATCAACCAGAAATCTACTTGTCAGTTTGTCCATCAGCATCTAACGACCAAACAGCAGCAGATCAGTGATCAATCAGCATCATTCATTCATTGATTCAGTCAGCGAGGGCGCCGCATCATCCGCACAGGAAGCCACAGTCAGTCTGTCCATCTGCCTGTAAGTGAGTTATCCCCTCAGTCCGTCTGTCAGGCGCTCACACGTTTAGTGTCACTGAGTCATTCATGAATCCAGTTGTACTGTCACTGATTCGACCAGCCAGGCAGCAAAGTCTTTCACATTCTGTGCCAGTCAGCCAGTTAGTCCTTTTTTTTTTTTTTTTTTTTTTTACCCAGAAAGCTCATAATTCACTGCAGCCAGCATCCTGGATCTACCTCTGCCCCCTCCCCCCCCCCCTCCCTCCACCTCTAAGTCCCTCCACGGTCATTGCAGATGTCTCAGCTCCGAGGCTCCATTCTTTATCTCTATGATAATAGCGGGCCACGGCTGATAGCCTTACGGACTGAGCAATGTGACCTCCAACTCGCTGGCAGGGGTTTAGAGGAACCATAGCTTGGATTTTTCGCCAGGCTAAAGATGCCCCCCCCCGACCGTCTGCTAAATTTATCCCAGTCAAACAGAGCGAGACAGCGAGCGACGTTCAGCAGCCTCGCTGAGCAGATATTTATTATCACTACATTTTATTTTTCCACCTCCACGCTGAATGTTACTTAACGCTCCGCTGTAAAGGGATTTAGGTAAATGCCATGAGGAATCAAACCGGAGACCTCCCTAAACTGTTTCAAATGAAAACACAAGAGAGAAGAGCGGGGTCAGTGCTGTCAGAGCGTCTGGATTATTTCTGTGCTCCTGATAGAGACGCACCATCAGCCATCATATGGAAACGATTGCATGTGGTTAACGGCGGTTACGAGGGTCAGAGGAGGGACAAATAACCGCTGATTGTAACATTACGGCTCGTTCGTCTCTGACAGGACAAAGAAAATGTCTGTTATTATTCTAAAAGGAGAAAATGACGCTGCAACAGAAAGTCCTGCAGCGAGGGAGCAGAGAGAGCTTCTTCAGGGTAACGAATGCTGCTCATCTCTCAGAGCTCACGTCTCAACTCTAGTGTTTAGTTCACATTTCAGCCTGCGTGTGTTTATTCTAGTAAAGTACAAACCGGCCTCTTTGATGCTAATCAGTGAATTAAAATGTGATTTTCTTTGCAGACGTACAAGGTGATTTGATTTGTTTGTGTTGTGCAGCAGAAGGTTGAGTCAAGGAAACACTGCACTTGTGTTATCTAAAAAAAAAAACTGCAGACACAAACAGGAGAAACTGATAACATGAAAGTGAAACAGACGGAGTGTGAGGGAGGTGGAAGGAGAGCGTGTCAGAGACCGAAAGGTTAAAGCTTGAGCCTGAATATCTGGTGTTTTAGATGCTCATCAGAGGAACAGGCCCCACGTAGAGACGGAGGGAGGAAGAGTGTGAGAGATGGAGGAATGCAGAGTCTCAACTGTGGACGTGGACGCAGCTGAAGGATCTTTATT
The DNA here is from genome assembly GCF_006386435.1 of Epinephelus moara. Classification (NCBI taxonomy): domain Eukaryota; kingdom Metazoa; phylum Chordata; class Actinopteri; order Perciformes; family Serranidae; genus Epinephelus; species Epinephelus moara. The sequence goes on along the minus strand of NC_065529.1, from coordinate 50,845,922 downwards.
CACTGGACAGTCGGATTTAGGGAGGATGAGGAGGAAAGGAGGTGGACGAGAGATTTAGGAAAGACATCTCAGTTTAGCATGTTAGCATTACAGCTAGGTCGATATTAGCTCAGTGCAGATACACTGGTACCAGTGTGCTGATGAGCCAAAGTGACAGGAAGATACAGAAGAGAAACACCAGCGTCACCGTCACATGACGGCACTTAATGAGAAGTATCACAACATCTGGGTGGTCATTTGATATTAACCAGCTGACGGACACTCCCATCACTGACGCCAAGCTAACAGGAGAGGCTAAAAGAGGAGCTACATAAGTGGGTGATACATAAAGACAGGGTGAGACTGTTCTTCCTAAATGCACAGGCAGAGAACAGGAGTCAGAAGCAGAGGAGAGACAGTCAGAGACAGGCCGAGAGAAAGAGGAGGTGTTGGTGTTTGAGTTAATCTGCAGCAGCAGCAGCAGCAAAGAGACAGAGAGAAGCCGAGGGATTCAAAGCATCAGGAGACTTCCTGCAGGCCTCAGCGACGGTAAATAGTATCATGTAAACCAGCGAGCTCGACACACACACCAGCAGATACTCCCACAGAGCGCACACGCACACGTATGTACGTTCAACACACACAAACACACAGTGTGTCTCGTGTCTTGAGGGACTGTAGGCGGCAGCCACGCAGTTTCAAACACACTGCTGCACAGAGCGATAGCTGGCTCCCTCCGTCTCCTCGACTCTCCCTGCCCTAATGACTTTCTCTCTGCCCCCCCCCTTCTCCTTCTCTCTCCTGGGTAAGTGGGTGACAGTCTTTTAAAGAGCAGTCCTGTACCTTCTGATAGCACCGAGCAAACAATGAATGTATTGGCCATGCTAGTGAGTCTGCTAACGTCTCAGAATAACAACGAAGCGGAGAGAGGATGCCACGGATGAATTAGCATACTTCAAAGAAGAGTTTACCGCCCTCTCTCCTCTGTCAACAAACAGACGCAGAACAACAGAGCGGCCCGCTCCTCTTTGTCTTTCCTTTAAATTAAGAATATTCCTCAGGATTTACATTTAATAATTTGATTCTGCTCACAGAGGCTGTGGATGAAAACATCAGTCTGATCTGCTGCTCCTATTGAAAATTCTTTATGAACGCCTGCGTGGTTGTAAATAAAATTATATGTGGTCAGGTAGCAACAAAGAAAGGGACAAACAAAGACCAGAAGCTAACAAACAAAAAGGTGTGTTTTCACTTCACGATGAGGCGGCGAGGGTTTGAGCCTCGTCCTGAATGTTCAAACAGAATTCACATCATTCCAGCGGAGCGGGGCCGATTACAGGCCGAGCTCTGCCGAGGATAAACACCTGGTTTGAGGTGAACTTCAAGAGAAGCCGTGGCTCTGCAGCAAATCCACCTGATGTCTCAGGACTTAAACACACAGCAGATGACGGCAGAGCGCCTTCGGCTGCTCGAGCAAAGCTGGGGATTTTTTTTTTTTGCTTTCATTTTTCTGTGATGCAAAAGCATAACTCATTTTGGAGGTTATGAAAATGTTTCTCTGTAGTCACTTCTGGTATTTTGGTGGTTGTATTGATGTTTTATTGACCATGTTTCTGCACGCTCTGCTGCTGTAACGTCACTTAGAGCATACTGTCTTTTGACTGGTTCTACATAAAGATTTCATGGTGCACGAGTCTTCCTCTAAATGTTCATATCCTCAGAGTGAGAACTCACCACATATAAAGACATTTGGGGTAAATCAGGGTTTTATTTGTGCGAGAACTGTTTCTTGAGTTTTGGTGAACACACACCGCCCACGACAGACCTCAGTGGTTCCCTCAGGCCACACACACACACAAAATCACATTTTCTTCACATTGCTGTAACCTTTTCTTACAGAGAGCCGAGCTGGAAACAAAACATATCTTCAGTCCTATAACCATCATACTGTAAGTCATGACTGCAGCCAGTCAGCGCCCAGTCAGGACACTCCTGACTCTGTGAGACCTGCTGAAATGAAAAATACATGCTCCAGGTTTAATCCTGCGTCTCTGTGTTAATGGATCATTTATCTCGTTATATGACAAATACAATACTGTCAAGAAATTAGCATCAAAGTATTTTTACATCTAAATTCATGTCTTATCTAGTCCTGTGAAACAGTTTGATGACTCATCCTGCACTCAGGGGTGTTAACAAAAGTTCATCCAATCAAATGAGACTTTGGGCGACGAGCAGCCACAACGACCGATAAAACCACATCTCACCGTTTGTGGGTCGTAGCAGCTAACAGAGAGACAGGTGGAGATGTGTGTTTGGATACCAGCAGGCAAAACCTTTGTTTTCATTTCCAAAACACTGACGGAGGTCTAATTTATTCATCTCTCCTTCGTCCTCCTGATCTAACAGCAGGGGCACGTTCATCCCCGACAACATGTAGCAAGATGTGTTTAAACCGAAGTGTGTACTGGACCAAAGACACATCTCACAAAGGAGCAAACAAACAAGTCCAAACACCAAGCAGCTCCCGTTAAGAAGCTTTTTAATGCAGGGTGACGTTTCGAGCTTAAGGCTGCGTTCACACCTGCCCTGTTTGGTTCAGTTCAATCAAAGGAGCTCTGGTGCGGTTGGTTTGTGGTGAGAAGGTGTTCCGACCTGGATGTGAAGCAACTGCAGTCACATGACACATTGTTTGGGTTAAACATGAGCATGTTACAGTCCTGGAGGATTATTAATGTGCACCTCCTCCTGTACTGCCTTAATATGCACATTCAGCACATCCAATGCATCAAAACATTGTTTTCTAGTTGGAGCCGCGCCTCGTTTTCAAACTGTATGGTTTGACTAAAATGAACAATGACAGCAATATAGTCCACGATGAGCAGCGCTAAAATCAACCTGCGTAGTTGTCCCTCCATTGTGACATTAGAAAGTGTCACATTTATCTTGCAAGTGTACTCTTCTTCAACGTTTGCTTTACTTCCTGGATTTTTCCCACATGGAAATTCTGACCAATCAAGAGCAGCTTTCTCACACAAGGCATTTGATCTGGTCCTCTTGTAAATGCTGCCGTGAGAACACCAACCAACTCTAGGCAATGATACAACTTTGGTATTAAAAATAGCTCATATAAAGGGTAGATTCTCCGTCCAATGACATTTTCGTTCTTCAATATAATACCTTGACACTGGTACGTCACTGCAGCCCTACCACACACACGTCCAAACAGAAGCAGGAGAAACTGAAGCTGCTCTGGGAAACATACATTAGCATACACAGATACAGACGTGAGAGCTTTAGAATTCAATAACTTTTTTCGATCTCTGGTTTCTTTGACCCAGGACGAAACTGAAGTCTCAGCAGCTGCTGAGAGGAAACTCTGGCTTTAAGTTTGGACTCCACCTCCGTTAAAAGTGTCGGCTGCAGCCTGTGGTGCAAATAAAGAGTTCTATAAAGTTATTTTTACAGCTGTCTAATAATAAACTTCAGATGATTGTTATTTGTGATAAACAGCTTTAAACTCTGGAAACAAACGGACCCAGTGAGATGTGAGGCTGCTGGAGTTTTAACAGCAGGGATCTGGGTGTGAGCTCCGTCTGCATCACAGTCCATTTGCCCTTGAAGATCATTGCTCTATTAAACTGTGATGCTCTGTGAAGCAGCAACTATGTAAACAATACGACCCGACCCTGCCTCCGAGGGGCGGAGCTGCAGACGGAGGTCACACCGGACACTCGGAGGACATTCAGGGACACTAAGCTGCTCTGTTGCTCCATTTCTCTGACTTTTATTCACCTGTCTTCCTCCACACAGCTTCCTACCCCTCCTCCTCCTCCTCCTCCTCTAACTGTGCTCATTTTCTCTGTTGCAATCACTCCCTCGCTTTCTGTTAACCCCGTTTCTCTCTATCTCCCCCTCCTCCCCTCTTTCTCCCGCTCTCTGCGTATTTCTGCAGTCTCCAGTCCTATCAATCAAGACATCCCATTACTACTTCCCCTGTCACAGCCAAATTCCTCCTCTGTCCCCGCAGCCTGCATACATACACAAACACACACACACACACACACACACACACACACTCACACACACATAATCTCGGAGCCACGGCGTCTCCAGGACGTGAATCATCAGAGCGCATTGGCAGACGACAGCTCTCGTCCCTTTGAATGACTGCCCTTCATAAAAGATAGATTGATGGATGAATGGGTGGGGTGAATAAATGGCTTGATGGGTGGATGAGAGTGTGGATGGATGGGTGGGTGGATGAATAGGGGATAAATGGGTGGGTGAATAACTGGATGAATGGGTGACTCATGACATCCTGATCCGTTACACAAATCTGCAAATAGGCTTGGAGATGAGCATTCATGCCCCGTGACACATTTCCCCGAGTGTTTAGTTCCTGGTGCATCAACTGTAGCGGGTGGAGTAGCACTTTAACCGAGTGTGGAGAAGTTTGAGGATTTATTGCAGCCTGCAGGGAGACCCTGATGGTTGCTGGGAGGACCATACGTCCACAGCTAAGTTTGTTTTATGAGTTCAAACATCGCAGGAGCTGATTTTTCAGAGTCCCTCTGCTGATTCATCCGTCAGTTCGTTTCATTGATTTGGGAAATACAAAAGTACATTATCAAAGGATCGATGGACACACAGCAGAGTTATTTCAGTGCTTCGAGTGGTGAAACGATTAGCCTGGTCGATATTATTGATAACTGATAAATCTTTAAAGAAATCTATAAAGAAAAGAATCCTAAAGTTTCACTGCAGCTCTCAGCGACTCTGATGGAGGAGCTGCTGCTTTTATGTGTTTATATAATGTTTTAGTTTTGGACAGAACACACTGAGGATATCAGCGAGGGCTCTGGGACGTGGTGATCGGTGCAGGGGTGGAATGTAAAGCCCAGCTCAGACCAAAGATTCACAACGAGATGAAACCGCTTTAGAATGTTGCAGAGAAAAGTGTCATCAGTGTGAACTGGCCGGTCTGAGCACGACTCAAGCTGGCTGATGATGTCACCTGACACTCAGCTGGTCAAATGGCCGGCGGCTGGTTTTAAAGCACGTCACCTGTTTCAACAGCCAATCAGCTTGTAGTGAAGTCTGCAGCAGGTGCTCCGTCCCCGCCGAGCCCGCTGTTTCTGTCCTCATTGTTTTCCCAACTTGTGGACATTTTCTGCTGCTTTGTCTTTAAGTTAGCCGCTAACTGCTACTACTTAAATCTCCCATGGTGGGCTGCACACACAACACACCATCAAAACCTCACACCCATGATCCTGTCCTACTTCAGCGCCATTACCATCTCCCGTGGCGACTTACAGACGACACAACTCTGTCCCCCTATTCAGTGATCGTACCGTATATACACAGCACTGTGAGGCCGAATAATGATGCGATATTCCTGCCCTGAACAGGCAGTGTAAAAGAGGCTCTGGACACCTTTTGCTACCTTTTTATAAAGCCCTGACCTCACCTGAGCTCTGTAGAGGTAACCGCCCAGAAACACCCTGAACACAGAAAATATGACACACAGACAGAGGGCGGATTAATGAGGATTAATCAGGAAAATAATCAGCAGGTTATCGATGATGAAACTTTGTCGCAGCCCTAAAACCAACTGTTCTCATCCTAATTATGTGAACTGTGTGTTCAGTAAAGTGCCTTCAGATAAAAAACAAAAGCACTACATTTTTTAGTAGCAGGAAACTAAATTTAACTCCGTCTCTTCAGTCTTGTGCTTCCTGCCGTCGCTGGAATGTGTCACTATTTGCAAAACCTACTGACTTGCCCAAACTTGTAGAATTTGTGTAACCTGAAGCCTTCAGACCTGCTTGTGTCAAATGATGCAGTGTGTGTGTGTGTGTGTGTGTGTGTGTGTGTGTGTGTGTGTGTGTGTGTTGTGTGTGTGTGTGTGTGTGTGTGTGTGTGTGCTGACCTGCACCGCCTCATGTACATATATGACCCTGCCTGTGAGAGTGTGTGTGTTTGACTACATGCCAGGAACAATGTCATCCATTGAGAATCTACACACACACACACACACACACACACACACACACACACACACACACACACACAGTGGGCCTGTGTGAAGTCGACCTGGTGGTGTTTGACTGTGAGATTTAACATGTCAGTTCCTCTCAAGTCATTTCCTTGGCCTGCTGTATTTGTCTCCCACTGATGCTTTAAAAGCTGTCGGCCAGGTGGAAGGGCCAAGCTGTTTGTCTGAGTCAACACACACACACACACACACACACACACACACACACACACACACACACACACACACACACACTCAGATAGAAAGAGACAGATGAAAGACTGTCCTTTTAAAATAGCGACAAATATGTGAAAACGGAGGTTCGTCTCTTCCGCTTCTCTGAGTTACTCTGCAGTTATCAATTTTTAATAAAAAGGCTTGCAAATAGTCTCAAAGCACTAACACCATGTGTCAGATAAGATTTTTCCTCCTCTCTTTTATGCTCTTGGTGTTAACTCTGTGCGCCAGATAAGCCAAAACAAGCACTCAGCATTTCATTTGAATGTGTTTCACTATCTGAGGCATCTGCAGTCCTCACGCCAAGAAAGTAAAACCAAATGTTATTCCAATATTTGTGAATGTCTGCACTTTCATCTGGGCCTGACTGAACATAACTACTTACAAAAGGACTTTTTAAAAAAGGACTCCACCGCCCCCATTCAGCCCAGCTAACCAGACGCGTCTCCATGGTTACAGCACCAGTAGGCTCTGACATTCTGTGGCTGCGTTGGCTGTTTGTGGTGAAGCAGAATTCCTTCATGGATGACCGAGCAACACGCCTCTACATGTGGGTCTGTTTCCAGTGCTTACAGAGAACAAATTCAGCATCATTATGAGGCTAAGTGAGAATGGAAAGTCTGCACTCAGCATGCGTCGAGATCCAAGGATCAGACTGGAGGTAAAACACCAGGATTACTTTTGTTTTACAGCACTGAGGAATCAATACAATGGGGAAAATACTGTGTCGATAATACCAGAAAAAAGCAGCTACAAACAATAACATGTTCAGTATCCAGGAAAATGTTGGTTAATGTGTGGTTTATTTAGGCACAAAAAACACACACAAAGATCATGTTTTGGCTTTACATATAGTTTTGGTGGCACAATCTCATCAGGAAACGCAGCAATGTCTCCAAACACTTTTCGTAGCATTATCCCGGCCAGAGAAGCAGCAATGTCTCAGTAAATGTCTGGTTAGAAACAAATGCTTTTTGTGACACTATTCTGGCAGGAAACATGGCGATATTTGGGCAAATAAACACCTGCATTTGTGGCACTACCCTGGCAACTAACATAGCGATGTCTCCGTAAAAACCAACCTCTTTTGTGGCAATATAGCGGCAGGAAACGCAGCAATGTCTCGTTAAAGTGTTGTTTGCTGGCCTAAAAAAGTGGACTGCAGCCTGGTGGAATCCCTTCATGTTTGATTAGATAAACCCAAATGGTTTTTCATTCAGGAACATTGAGTCGAGCAACCCCCCCCCCCCCCCCGACACACACACTTCATGTTTCATCTCAGCCTGCTGAGACTATCTCAGATCATGAGGCCACATCTTGATGCTGAAATCTCATTGAGTGTTAAACATTTCACAGCATGTGGCCGCTGCTTCGGTGGTGAAGTCGAATCACAATTAGGTCTTCTGACAGCGTTAAGGGTTCTGGCGTGGCGGTGGAATTCCTCCATGGTTGACCGGGCAACTCAGAGCGCCATTTGGCTCCATGTCCAGAAGGCTAACCAGCCAAAACAAGGGGGCTAATATAACTGTCCACTGATAAGCAGTTAATGCCCCAGAACTAATGACTGCACTGCCACCCCGTCTTTGCTCTCCCAAATCAGTGCTGTGGCACGCTCACACGCACAAACACACATATACACACATATATACACACTCTGAGTTATATGTGCTGTAACCGGACAACAGAGAAAAGGTTTGAGGAATGAGGAGCAAGAAGTAGAAACAGGAATTCTGGGAAGTCAGTGGACGTTTTGTAGATTTAAATTTAAAGAGGAAAAAGTTTTAAACTGAAAGGGAACATTCATCAGAAGCTCACGCAATGTGTCTACAGGTATCAGACACATAAATATAATTCTTTTTAAGATCTTTTCAAAATCATATTTAACCATGTTTAAGACTATTTTTCTTATTCAAGCATCTAAGGTAAGTATACAGGTAAGTAGTATACATGTGTTCCTGTGCAGAGGTAGGTTTTATGTTGGAATATGGTTATATGGTTAAACTTTTTTCGTTGGTAGGTTTAAAGATTTGTAACACCAAAACTGTGGACTTTTGCAAAGAAAAGTTCACCTCTTAATGACCTAAGGAAATTAAAAGATGGATAAATTAAATTGGATAAAATGTTTGTGGCAATTAAGACCTCACAAATTCAAAATTTAAGACTATTTACTGACTTTAAAAGGCCTAATATTTATAAAATTGAATTTATGACAGACAATCACGTGTCTTCCTCTGCTACTGTTATATGTGGGGTCCCACAGGGGTCGACCCTAGGACCTATTTTGTTTTCACTGTATATGCTACCTCTGGGCAATCTGCCTAACCCCTCTATGGGTATCCGTTACCGTTAGTATGCTGATGACATGCAGCTTTACTTCTCAGTCAAACCTAATAATCTTAATAACCTTATCACCCGTCATGACTGCAGAGCTTCTGTTACAAACTGGATGGCTCTTCATTCTGACAAAACCGAGCTCCTTCTGATCGGCTCTGACTGTTTTACTGCAGACATCAGTAAATAAACTGACCCCGTTGCTAGCAATATCAAGACTGTCTCTAAATGTGAAACAACGATGGGAAAAAGAACTAGACGTTGAAATAACTGAGAACATGTGGCTGAATGCCCTGAAACACAGCTGACCTCCACTAACTCCTGAACCTGGAGAGACTTCTGCCAGAAAAACCTGATTCGCTTTTTCATCATAACCAAACAGAAGTCTAAACAAAATGGCACTCAGCAATCCTACTGGACCATTAGTTGACCATGCCCATGTTTTTTAGGTCTTGTTGTTCTGTTCAGACTTTCTGAAAGAAAATAGCAGCAATCATTTCAAAAACTTTGGATTTTAGTACAATGTTCACGTCCCTTTATCTTGGACACATCCCTGACAGACTAAGTTACGATGATACGTGTCTGCTAAAGATCTTGCTGGCAGCAAGTAAAAAGGCTGTTATAAAATAATGGTTCCAGAAAAACTGTCCCACTGCTGGGCTGCTCTGTGTTAATACTGGTGAACATTTCTGGAACAGGTGACCTGCTCCATACGCCTTCAATAAGAATTGGAAAATATGGTGGAGAAAATGTTCATTTAGCCATTGAGACAGATTTCACTGAGTATGGTATGTACCATGTGTGACTACTTTAAATTAGGAAAATTCTTCATGACTTTCTAAACATCCCATAACCTCGTGCTTCTCCTACTTGTACTACACTGACCAACATCTGAACTTCAGTCATGTCTTTCCAGTCGAGAAATACTGCAAGAACCAAACCAACACTATGAGCAAAAAACATCTAGAGCATACTGTACTTAATCTTTTCTCGCTTCAACTTTGCAGCTCCCTCTTCACTATTACACAGTGCTCTATAGCTCCACTGCAAATGGTACAAAATGCTGCGGGCAGGTTGCTAACAAAAGCTAGTCATCAGTCAAACATCCTCCCAGTTCTTGCCTCCCTTCATTGGCTTCCATGTAAACACAGAATTGATTTTAAAATTGTGCATATACAGCAGAGATGCTTCATCCAGTCGACTACTTCAATGATCTGATCGAGACCTCCTTTCTGTTCCCTGTTCCTGGTTTAAATCCAGAGGAGCTTTTGCAGTTGTTGCTCCCAAACTGTGGAGCAGTCGTCCTGATTTCATCAGAAGTGCTGAATCTGTGTTTTGCTTTAAGCTGCTCCTGAAAACTCATTTCTGTAGGTTGGCCTTTTTATAAAAATCTCTCTGTATGCCACGAGTAAATCTTGACTATATACTGTCTATATGTATATATGTATGTATGTATGTATGTGCATTGGTGTGCATATGTGCACTTGAATGTTTATGTGCATCGTATCTAAATGTGAAGTGCTTTATCACTGTGTGTTTCAAAAAGTGCTAAATAAATGAACACCCTGATGTGCAGAGGAAACTGTGTCAAAATATTTGATGTGAGGAGTTAAATCAATGATTAAAATGCACCCAAGCAAATATGGAAATGTTGCTGTATCTTACAGCACAAGTGTCACTGTCAGCAGTTAAATCTGTGTTTAAAGTGAGCAGCAGAGCCACAGGTTCCACCAGCGAGATGCGTGCATCATCACAAGAACAATTCCCCCACCCTCCTGAGCTCCGGCACTGAAATGGCCTCTCTATCAGTGACATACAGGCCTGAGCAGTTAGCTACACTGAGCGCTCATAATGGCCTGGCCAGCTTGCTGCACCGTCTCCCTCTGCAGCAGTACACAGCTATGTCAGCTGCAATTATACGGGAAACTGCCACGAGGAGCAACACCCTAACAGCTCCACAGCCGTATACACACATGGCAGACAGTCTGTCACACTGCCTCGCACTCAAAGCCTGAGTTAGAAAAAATAAGAAGTATTATTCCCCACACTATCCCAGCCTGGACATTTTGTGTCATTTGGCGTCTGCGGCTGCCAGAAATTTACCGATGCCACTGAGCTGCTGGATATGACTCTCCAGCATCAGCAGATCTGAGGACATGCTGATGATACAGCACATTAAACAGATATTTAGGGTGAGTGAGGGCAACTCAATCAATAACTGAAAGGCATCTTCTTATCAAACCCCACATAGGGAGGTTTATTCCTGCTGCTGGGTGGAGTAATGAGTCCCCACAAGAATACACTCCAGTTCAGCCACACGTCACACCTGTCAGCGAGCATCCGCCCAGCTGAGCTCGCTGTGGAAGAGAAAATACACGTCCATCAAGAGTGGTGGCACCATCCTCATCATGTGTACACACATGACTTCAACTGGCTCAAGCACACACTTCTGTTTTTACAGGCAATGATGTGTGTGTGAAATGATTTTGGTCACTACACTCTGTAAGAGTAAAGTTACTGAATATTTTTGTCAGATCTCTTTTCGGTGTCGTCAGTCGGCTGCACACAGACAGAATCGTTATTTGTTGAACTCAGAGGACGGTTGGGATGAAAATTAAGCTTGTTGTCTACTTATCTACGGTTAGAAAGGGGCGTCGGCTGAATCTGTGGAGCCAGCTGACGTTTGGTACAGCATTTCTAAATGCCAGCTGGCGAGATACAACTATATCACAACACTGAACGGCAGGAAACAGAGACTAATAATGACTTCACTGACCGTCTTGTGTTTGTAAGGCTGGTAACCACTTCACTGTGGTCCCGCTGCAGTGTGCTGGGTTTGATACAGCGCCACCTAATAGACATAATGCAGCAACTGAAGTTAGAAGTGAACCGCTTGTTACAACCCTTTTCCATCAAAATTAGCACATGTACACTGTTTTTAAAAAATAGGCGACAGATTTCTTTCCCATTCCCAGTGGAATTCCATTCCCCTTGTGTGTGTGCAGGTTTTTTTGGTGTCACAGACGTGCTGGAAAACAGGTTAGTAAACAGCAGGAAGCAACATGGAGGCCTGTGAACACTTAACAGTGGTTACGTCTTTTCTTATATCGCTTACTTACTGAGTCTCTCTTTCAAACTTTTTAGATCTATGTTCGAGCACAGCTTGGGCACAGATGGACGGTATTTAAGATCTGAGCTGGAGTCAATTTAGAGTCTTTTGACCTGGGCGTGTCTGCCGGTTGTAGCCTTTCCCATTACAATAAAGAGCCAGATGTTAGCAGGTGTTAGCAGGTTGGCTGCCTCACAGATCCTGTTCTGTTGTTACAATACTGCTGTCTATCCTCCAATCACACGTCCCATCACCCATTCAATGTCACTACGATGTCACTGCGATGTCAAAGAATCAGGATTCTGATTGTTGAGTTTCTTCTGATGATTTTTATTCGCAGGAAATCTGCAGTCAGAAACACATCGTGTCTGAAATAATTTCCTCTGAGCACATTCCCAGAGTTGATAAGAGCCACAATTTCAGTGACGATTATTTAAAGTTGACAGGTGTTGATTAGACTGTTGTTTGTTTGCTCACAGGATGAATACGGCTCCGGGCCTGTATCAAAACTGTTAAATTAACGCTGATGGGTGTGGGGTGGTCTTTTATAAACACTGACACACCACAAATGTTTACACTGTGACTTAAATCAACCATGACGATTTTCCAGTATGGATAAATCACCTACAAATCATCCTGTGCAAACGTAACTGCACATGAGCAGGACTGCATGGACACCTCTGATTCCATTTCCTGCTTCCTCTGATTGCAAACTTTAATCTATAATGCTGATGATTCTGCAGCAGCGACTCCCAACAGGTGAGTGAAACAGCAGCTGGAGACTCGTCTGCAGTCGAGAAAAACAATATAAGCTCTGACAGACTGACAAGATCTGCAGTGAGCACTGTAACCCAGAGGAAATGTATTAGAAGGAATTACAGCTCATGACAAGAGCTGTTGTAGATTACAATCAGAGGGAGCCTAAATGTTCAGCAAACAGTCAAAGCGAAGGTGCCGAGGCTGCACATTATGGATTAACCCCTCTGTTTGGCTCCACGTCTTCATTGGCCTCTATTTTAAACCGCACTGAAACCATGACAACAACTTCAGCTCTCTGTCCTGTACGTGCTCCAAATTTACACTTGCACACCCTCTGATTCAACCGCCCGACGTCATCAACCGAAGCCCGCTCTGTTTTTTCCTGTTGTTATCTCAGACTAAGAATAGCGGCAGTAGCCCAGGCCCACACCTTTTAAAGCCTGCGAGGCTCTTTAAACATCCCAGGACCGTTTTATTCTCTGACAAATGTGCAGTATGTGTATCGACAAGTGGTGTTTCAGCCATGGCAAGAGCATGACTCACAGCGACAGAATTGCAGATTAGACTTATCATGTGGATGATACACAAGGAGTTTCATAACAGAGGAACTCAATCCTGCTTTGGATGATATTGATTTCTGAAATAGGGAGTAGCTCAGACGTAGACAGAAGAAACACCCTCAGAGAGGGGGTGGGGGTGGAGGGAGCGTCTGGGGAATATGTTTGACTCCAATCTGCCTTTTGACGAAAATCTTGTTTGCCGAGATGAAAATGGGATAAAAACCAAAGCTGTTGTCGGGTGAAATACAAACAAAAAGTGAATTTGAACTCTTTGGGGACAAAAGAAAAACAGCCTTGTTAGCACAGTGATCGGAGGGATATTCTAAATAAATCTCCTCAGATTTGTTAACGGCCACATGTGACTTATTGAGCACATAACGGATTATGTGACTTTTAAACATCCTTTGTGATATTTATAGTTATGTGAGCACTGTGTACTCCTGGAGTTTCAGAAGTAACAAAAATTCCTTACCCACTAACAGCAGTACGATGCGCGCTGGGTGCCGTCAGTTTGAAACACAGCTGTTAACAACATAATATAAAGAGCTGAAAAGTGGATGAGTTCAACAAACCGTGGACTTTCACCCGAGAGCCCGCTGTTTGCTTCCTGTGCGTGTTTTCAGCCAAACCATGTTGTATTTTATCTAAACCTAACTTCTACATATGGACAGCCTACATTTGGCCTTTCTGAGACACTGTTACGCCCTCCACTGTTGTGTGTAGGAACTGGTGCGCTGTCCTGCTCTGATGGGTCTCTCAGGTCTCTTGTTTCCTCATTAACAGGTGTAACCCTAAATAAGAGGACTATACAACGTTCTACACTCGTGTTCTACCAACATTATAAGTTTATTTTGAAAGCAAACTGAAAACATCTAACAAGCAGAAACTAAATGTCCTGTGAAAACTTTAGTGTATTTAGCAAAGACAGAATGAATATAGCAAATGTAAATTAACACGCTGTTTCAGAACGTCAACAACAGACACAGAAGGTCTATCACGTCATATTTCAGTGTAAGAGGTCACTGACAAAGTGTTGGCTAGTTTTAGCTCCTTCACTACTGTCCATCTCTGTCCAAGCAGCACTCGAATGTTTAGCCACATCTCAACTTTAGTCTGCACAGAGTTTGAAAGAGAGACTGAATAAACAATACAGGTTGGAAAAAAATCAATACAGCACAGTATCGTAATAGATTAGTGCTGCAAGATCATATCGTCACAGTGTCATGTATAGATTTATTTATTATATATGTGACAAATCCAAATTAAACTTAAGGTAGCCTGCTAGAATAATATAATCAGTTGCGTTTCCAGTCCACTACGCTGCCAAAAAAAAAGTCTGAGGTGAGCTGAACAGACTGAAAACTTGATCTGATTAGATCAACAGATGTTGACAATGTTTTCCTTTGGGGAAATAATTTACAGTTAAAGAAAGGTAATAAATCACAATATATTTAATTGCAATACTCAGCATATCACAACATATCTAATACTGTCAAAATATTGTATCGTGATAATATCGTGTCGTGGATCCTCTGGTGAGTCCCACCCTTAATAAGTGATAGATATGATAATAAATATATAGAGTATATAAAACAAATAAAGGAAGACACCACTGTAACATGGTGCTCTACACTGCTTTACTGTTTACTGATCTGTTTTACGCCTGTTGGTGGCGTCAAATGTGACACACCAGTAAATAAAGAAACACATTAGCTACATAAAGACACCCTCATCTGCTGGGAAAGGAGTCTATCACCTATTTTTAGCGGCTGTTCCCACGTTTAATAACACGCACACGTACTCATTTTTGTGGAAAAGGGGTTTTACCGTCTCCATAAATGACAGGCAGCTGAAACTCTGCAGTCTGCGCCGAGCCTCTGTGTGTGGGTCATCTCAGGTCAGAAGTTACTCAGCACATTAAAGATTATGTAAGCTTCAAGTGGGGAAGAAAACGGCAAAGACAAAACCCAAAGCAGAGTTCCAGGGTTTCCTCGCAAAACCACAGAACAGACCCGAAGACTTTGTTTTCCTCCTCCGACACACAGCAGGCCGAACACAAAGCGCATGTTACATCTCGTGCAGCAGCTCTCAGTTCCTATTAAGCTGATCATCACCTTGAAAAGATGGCTGCCACGATGCCTTCCAGAGGTAATCCAAACCTCTTAAGGCTGGAAGAACACCTTTTTAACTGAAGACTGAGGCGCCTTTCAGAGGCGAGCTCTGCCGGGGCTGACCCGGTGAAACAGAAATACACAAACACCAGGAACTGCACAGGCAAAGTACACACAAACACACACTGTTTACTTAACCCTCAGAGGTTAGCACAGAGATTCCTTCTGTAAAAATGATAGAAAACATGAAGAAGAAACGCACAGCGTGAAAACAACTGGAGCTCTTTTCACTGCAGAGGGAGAGAGCTCCATGTGCACGGTGTTTCTCACCTCTTTGTGTTACTACAGCTCTGCTACAGTGCAGGATGATGAGGCGCCACATAAATACATCCAGTCTAATACACAAACAGATGAGTATGAGTGTGTGTGTGTGTGTGTGTGTGTGTGTGGCACAGGCTGTGTGTCCTCTGCTCCTCATCAAAAAAGACAAGATGAGGTTATTTACTGCGACTGCCTGGGACACTAATCTGTTTTTTAATCCTTTTTTTTCATCCGGGGGAAAGTCAGCTCAACATGTTTGTCCTTTTCCAGCAAGACGCAGCTTCATATTCACACACTTCTACATCTGCAGGGGGAAACACTGACGGCTCGCCATCAGCCACGCCGAGGCCATCACAGGGAGGGGAGGAGGTTATGCGACTTGCTCTGGGAGACTTTGCAAAGCTTACCACAGAGCCAACTCATGCATAGACACACACACACACACACCCAAACTCATCCTCGCTCATAAAACAAGAAATATCAGTATACACGAGACACACACCTGAGGGACTGTTCTTTATTTATCAGAGGGCGGGTGGAGACTATGAATATTGTTCCTTGATCCCTCCTAAATGACGGGGAATGCACAACCCATCCAGTTAGTTTTTAAAAACGTACCCTTTGATGTTTGAGACGTAAAAGTTGACGACAAAATCCTGGAGTTGAAAAAGCCTCTGGTTTTCACTCATAGTTAATGCTAACAGTTCATTTTGGCCAAATTTGAAATGTAGAATAAATCGATTTGATGAAATGTCACTATTTTAATCTCAGATTTGGTTATGTTTTTCTTTTTAATGGGAGCGTTCATCCCGTGTAATGTGTTCAAGGACCCTCGGATACTTAAATATACAACAACAGTTTGTGTTTTTACAGTTTCTGGCCGAGACAAATGGGCGATTTTTAACAAAAACATGCCTGTTTTGTTTTCAAAAAATCCGAAAAATAAATACAAACCTCAGCAAGGTTGTTTGCCCCTCCCCTAAATAAATAAAGAACATAAGTCCGTCCTCAGTGCCTAGAAAATTATTCAACATGCCTCCTTCTTTCTGCACCACTCCCCCCCCCCCCCCCTCTCATAAATAAGGAACAGTCCCTAAGTGAACAAACTAACAGCACGGTGCAGAAACAAACACACACGCACCATCATCATCAGTGGAGGCGGTTCCTGCTGCTCTGAGGGAAACAAACACTGTTCTCTGTGTCGAGGATTAAAGACAGCTTGTCTACAAAATACACCAGTCCTATCAACATGACGCCTGTTTACACACACACACACACACACACACACATACACATATAAGAGCAAGTGTGTTCAGCTGTCGGCCTGGCTCATTTACGTCACTAAGGAGTGAAAAGAGTAAAGCAGAATAGAGATGATGAAGGGGTGATGAAGTGAGGAGGTATTAATGTGTGTCCATGGGGGTGGCAGGAGAATAGGTGGACCTTCAGGCCTCCTCTGTAGGCCTCAGCCAGAGAATAATGACACCCATGGGACCACTCCCAACCCTCCAAATTGCCCATTACTGAACAGTCGAGTCCTTTAATTTATTTAGGGGCCTGTGGGATGGAGCGGCCAAGCGTTTCTCAACGATCGAATGACATTAAAACAGAAATAGCCGAAACATGTCATTGGAAACAACGCGTTTAAAACGTGGGGAATTTCACTTGTGCGCCTGCTGCTGCTGCTGCTGCTGCTGCTGCTGCTGCACACACTCTGCAAATCACACTCAGGATCGCAGCCAGGCATGAACTGAAACGCTACCAGGACCTCAAAGGTCAGGCTGCAACAGCCAACTGACGGAAAAAGAGAAACACCTTTGTAGTCAGGCCAGACCTGAAGCCTCGGCCTCCCTGATGGAGGAGAAAATAACTTTCACTCAAAAAAAATCTAAACTGGTTCCAGTAAAACAATCAGGAGGACACCAGAGACGGTGCTGGAAATCCCAAACAGCACAACAAACACATTCATTAGACGTGTCACGGAGCTCCTGAGGTTCACAGTCAGAAAATGTAACTACATGTCATTTATATCAGCTGGGTGACGTCAGGTCATCTGGTGATCACCAAATAAACACCTTTGCTTTCACATCTTGTTGTGTATCTGCTGTATCTTCATAAAGAAAATATGTTTCCAAGTTCAACACTTTGGAAACTTTGGACCTTCAAACACACCGAGAACCCCGACCTCACTCCCATGATGTGTTCAGGTAAAATGGGACAGCTGAGACAGTCGTGTTTGTCTGTACTTTTAAAAGATTAAACCAATGTATCAGTTTAATAATGAATTAAATCAATAATGTAACCAAACTATTCATTAATAAAGATCATCCATTTTTTCCGCCATGCGTTCCCAGTCCTTTGCTTCCTGTTTCCTCAGTGCCATACTGTCGACAATCAACAAACATGTGTGTCACAACTATGACTACGTCTGGACTGCTGTGGCTGGCATGGACTCACTGCATCAACTTAAATATTTTTAAGTGACAAAAATACTGAAAATGTGTGTCATATGACAGGGTGGCACACAACACCATGTGTCATGATCTGATAGCACCTGGTAGCCTAAAAACATTTTGGGTTCACATCAGAAAATTGTCCAATTTTCCCTGTGTGCTTGAAGCACTCGCTTAAAAACTCTTTCCCGTAAAAATTAAAGTGAATTGTGAAAATATTTTGATTATAAGTGAAACAGTTAAAAAACTACAACATCCTACAGCCATCTTGTTTTTATACTCGGCTGTTTCAGCTGGACTTATGACCGACACAGAAAATCATCATGTCACATGGAAACATCTGGGACCAGTGAGGTTTTAATCTCCGCTCTGCAGTGTAACAAGGGACTGATCTTTATTATCAGAGGAGGGCAGGGTTGGAGTGTGACTTGTTTTTTTACCCTCACTGAAGCTACAAATATTTTCCCTTGAGCCTCTGAGTGACTGAGTGTAAATGCACGACCGTAACTACACCATAAATGACCATTTATAAAACTCACTCTTTGAAAGTTAAAAGATGAAAATGAAATTCTTGATGTATACGCTGGTTAGTTCACGCAAATTATTCATCTTAGGCCAAATTTTAAATAAGACTTAAAGACTAAACTGATTTTGGTGAAATTACCTTTTAAAGCTCAGTTTTTTTTTACATTGTTTTATTTTGATGCAGTCGTTGCACACGATGGATCCAAGGACCGTAGGATATTTGAAAATCCAACAATATTTTTTGTTTTTTACCAGTTTTCACAGTTTCTGGACGTGAGGAAAAGTGTTAATTTTGTCAGTGACAGGTATTATTTTTTGTATTATATAAACTTCTAATATTACAAATACAAATAATATATTCAGTCGCTTTTTCAGTCCACTACATACATTTCACTGCCACAAAAAAAAATGTCTGAGGTGAGACGGACAGACTGAAAACTTTATTAGATAAAACAGATGTTGACAAATTTTTCCTTTCTGGACATAATTTACAGTTTAAAAGGGAAAAAAGGTAATAAATCACAATATATTTTATTGCAATATTCAGCATATCACAACATATTTAAAATCTCAATAATACTGTATTGTGACTAAAGTATCGTGATACTGTTGATCACTGTCTGTTCATGACTTATTGTTTGTCTCTATATTGTAGGTTTTTTCTACTTTATTTTATATCACTATTTATTTTTAATGTACAAAATAAATAAATCAAATCAAAACAAATCCTCTGGTGATTCCCACCCCGAGTTATTTTGGCAATTTTAAAAGAAAACATGCCTTAAAATCAGCAGTACGGGGGCGCCCTCGAGCTCGCCAGGTAGGCTGAGGCCTTAGCGGTGGCTTGGCTTTGTGGCCTTTTGTGGCGTGCCGTTACTACTGTGTCCCCTATTTCCTGTCACTCCTCAGCTGTTCTAAAACAAAGCAAAACCCTTTTTTTAAATAATCTTTAAAAAATAAATAAATAATCGACACAGAAACATTTAAACCAGAGAAAAAAATAAAATTGAAGAAGTTGAAAAAGCCTCATGTTTTCACTCCTGTCGTGCTAAAAGTTTATTTTTGGCCAAATTTTAAATGTAGAATAAAGTGATTTTTATGAAATATTTTAAGCTCAGATTTGGTTCACATCCCACATGATGTGTTCAAGGACTGTCGGATATTTGAAAATCCAACAATAATTTCTGTTTAATAAATGTTGTACTTTGGGTGATTTTTTTTTTTTTTTAAAGAAAACATGTCTGATTTCTTAAAAAAAAAGTCTGAAAAATAAATACAAATTATGGCCCTTTACAGCTGAAGGCCCCTCCCCTGCCCAGTGTATCCAGAATTATCTGACACGCCTCCTCCTTTGTGCACCTCCTCCCCTCATAAGTAACGAACAGTCCCTAACATGTTTAGCTGCTGATATTTAAAGAGCCCAAAATGTGAAACCCTACTTGTCCCATTTTACCTGATGTCCCACCTGACGCGCTGTGGACACCACTGAGGACCATAAACACACCGTAGCCTACTTGTGGTCTCATAATATTTCTGTCCCCTGTACACACACACACACACACACACACACACACACACACACACACATATATTCTTTTTGTCTCGTCCCTCGGTCAGAGGAGACAGACCCAGACCGCGGCAGGCTGTCAAACGTCTCCATGGCAAAGCATACGTGCGCGGAATCACGACGAGGAGGGCGAACACATCCTCCGGTGCGCGCACACTTCACCTCCACACAGCTCCGCGTTATTACCGGAGCCGGTGTCTGTTAGTGGACGTGTTTGGAGCTCATTACAGGAGCTCATAACGAGCTGTGTGTCCATGTCCGCCGACACGTTTCACACATCTGACACACACAACTTAACTAGCCTTGTGGCGCACGGGAGCACGCGCACAGGCTCGCATGCGCGGGAGATGATAGAGGAACAGTAGCAGGAACAATGAGGTCACTGGGCTCAGTTTGGGTGCACGGACCTCTCCTGGAAGTCTCGAGGGACTGTCCCTTCACAGGACGCCAAAAATAACCCGCGAGACGGAGCGTGTGAACACGGTGCACATGATAGAGAGCCCCCCTGTGTGTGTGTGTGTGTGTGTGTGTGTGTCTCTTGGACCACAGCCTGTCCTGGCCTGGCTTTAAAATGCACCTGTTCGGTTTGAAGCCAGAGGAATGAGCCTGCCGGGCTGCAGGCGGCTTCAGCTGTCCGAGCACCGGGCACGGGAGGCGGGTAGGAGGCAAGGGAAGGAGGTGAGGGAAGGAGGGGTGGAGAGCGGTAGCTGGGATAAGGAGCAGGGCAGCTAATAACACAGCGATTGCCTAAAAATATCCTCGACCACAGAGCTGCTGCTGCTGCAGCCCAAACCCCGCCGAGCGGACCCGGATGTGTTATCAAACGCACCCAATTTCACGCTGCTCCGAGTGTGCACGATCACACCTCGACACAAAGCAACACAAGACACCGGAGAGATCCGCTCACATATGTCTCCTGTCCCCTCCGCCGGTATCCGCTCCATGTCTCCGAGTTTCCAGCAACACAGAGGAAGAAATGTGCGAGACACACTGAGCAGTGAGACAGAGACAAGAGAGAGACACAAACTGACCGTCAAATCTCCTCCAGCTTTATATCCCTTGGTGTAATTCAGCCTAAATCCTCCTCTTCTTCTTCTTCTTCCTCTGCTGCTGCTCCCTCCGTGCGGCGGAGCAGGAGGCTGGTGGCGGAGGTGGCGACAGGAGCTGGGTTTCCTCCTTCCTCTCCGCACACAGCCGAGCGGACAAATATAGGCTGTGCTCGGTGTCGGATCTCCGGCTGGCGGCAGGCTGTCTCCTCGGGCTGCTCCAAAGTTACTGATTCAGAAGTGCAGTAGAAAAAGCTCCAGATGGAGCAGCGCCCGGAGTTGGGATTAAACCACCAGCAGAAATCCTGAAGTTGAACAGGAAAAATGTGACGCGTAAAAAACAGACAGAAATGTTGTCTCGAGTGGTGACAGCAATAAAAATCAAATATCAATCACATCAGTGTGTGCAGCGGTGACACCGGACGAGTACAGCGGGGCTATAGAGGCTGCACCCCGGCTGGAGAGAGGCGGCTCAACACGTCCCTCACTCCCGAGGTCCTCCACACAAATGTCCGCTGCCGAGCCTGAAGGATGAATTTCCACCCGGAGGAGGAGGAGTGGAGAGGGAGAGTGGGAGGGAGGGAGAGGGAGGGAGGAGGGCAGTGGCTCGCATTCTCTGAATTACTCCTCCCCCAAACTGCCCCCCCTCTCCCTTTTCTTTTTTGAATCCTTCCTCCTCTCTCCCATTCACTATATTTGCTCTCCTGTCTCCCACATTCTCCTTTTATTCCTCTCCTCTTTGTCTCCTTCCTTTTTCATTCACTCTGCCCCCCCGCCCCGCCTGTTTGTGCCTCTGAAGGCATGCGCCCTAATCATGAGCAAATAAATCAATATGTTTACTCAACACCTCCTCAGATGGAATTATGATGATGACATTGATCCGGGAGGTGAATGATCATCCTGCAGCTTTCTTTTTTATCAATATCCTGAGCATTGCAGTGAAGTGGTGAAGTGTCACGGGCTCTGTTGTTCATGGACACGGTGAAATACACTAAATAAAAACAATCTCATCAGGGCAACAACTAAAGTTAGATTCAGTCAATGCAGTCAGCAGGATAAATGTTAGCATTGTACCATAGACTGTACAAAATAATGGGCGTAGCTACTGTGACATCACCCAGCCTCAAGTTCAGAATTTCGGCCGTCGCCATCTTGTTTTTTTGGAGCCAGAAGTGACCATATTGAGACAAGAGGGTGGAGCTTTGGAGAAACGACAAATTCTTATAGAACTGTTAGTATGATGTTCTACGAATTAGCGTCCTACGAATGACTTTATGTTGTTAGCGTACAGTTATGTTATTAACGTAAAGTTACAGTAGTGCTACTGTGACGTCACTCGTTGGTTTGTGGACTCCCGTTTTGAAGCCTCGAGTTCGGCATTTTGTTTTTTTGGAGCCAGAAGTGACCATATTTGGGCGGGAGGGTGGAGCTGTAGAGGAGCAACAAATTCTAGTCGAACTGTTCATATGATATTCTACGAATTAGCGTCCTACGAATGACGTTACGTTGCTAACGTACAGTTATGTTATTAACGTATAGTTGCAGTGGTGCTACTGTGACGTCACCCATCGGTTTGTGGACTCACGTTTTGAAGCCTCGAGGTCGGCATTTTGTTTTTTTGGAGCCAGAAGTGACCATATTTGGGCGGGAGGGTGGAGCTGTGGAGGAGCGACAAATTCTAGTAGAAGGGTTCTTATGATATCCTACAAATCAGCATCCCACGAATAACATTACATCCTTAATGTACAGTTACGTAATTAACGTAAATTTACGGAGGTTAGGTTTAGGAAAAGAAACACAGTGAGGACGTTTCTTAAATGACTCAACGTTCACGTGGTTCCGAACACTGGCCTCCTGGGGAAAGTCCCGGGGTAAAGTTTCCATTAGCCTATTGATCATGTGATCGCAGCCTTTCAAAATACCTGGGATATGTACGAATTCGGGTCGTAATAGTATGATATTAGCAGTAGTGAAATACACTAAATAACAACAATCTCATCAGTGCAACAACTAAAGTTAGATTCAGTCAGCGCAGTCAGCAGGATAAATGTTAGCATTGTACCATAGACTGTAAAAATAATGGATGTAGCTATCCACCTTATTTTCAAACACGGAAGTAAATAGTGATCAACTTCAGTGTTTTTGTGCGTGACTTCCGGTCAGCCGCTTTCCCTCATGCTTTCCCTTACTGGAGCTAATGGTGCAAGCTAATTTTTTTCAGTTTTCAGCTGTTTATGCTAGTCAGTCAGTTAGTCAGTTAGTATGTGTATTTTATATAGATAACTGTGCCCACCTTTCCGTTATCCGGTAATTGCCGGTAAAAATAATTCCCTCTAAACGCGAATAAATTGCACGTCAATCAAAAACTATGAACCAAAAAAGCACAATCTATCCCGAGTGAGACAAACTGCTTGATGTGTACCAGCAGAGAACCTGCAGAACTGAATCAGC
>NC_065529.1:50820762-50822041 GCF_006386435.1 Epinephelus moara | reverse complement strand
AGGTAAACAACAAGGCGATTCCCATTTACACAGTGGTCAAGAGTGCTGGACCGGAAGTGTCGCACAAAAAAACGGAAGCTGGCTGCGTTCTGTTTTGCTTCCGTGTTTCCGTGAAAAATAAGGTGGATACTGTGACGTCACCCATTGGTTTGTGGACTCCCATTTTGAAGCCTTGAGTTCAGCATTTCGGCCGTCGCCATCTTGGTTTTTTGGAGCCAAGTTTTTTCACGGTATAATAACCGTCTCAGAATATAATCACGGCTTCATGGGATTATAGAATTTATATTACGATCAGTCAGAATGATACTTAAAAGAATGAAAACAGAAGGGTTATTGTTGGTTGAACAAATGTTTTATAACTATAACTGAAACTTTAAACCGTTTTGTTAATGAATGTTTGTGTAAAAAGTCTCCTCTTTGAAAAAAAAACACCAAAATAAAGGGGAGATTCTCCGTCCAGTTACATTTTTTTTCCAATATCGCAGATGAGAAAATGTACACGGTACGATAACTGTCAACTTTTATATCACGGTATACCTTGAAACCGATACAATGCTGGAACCCTAGCCTCGAGTTCGGCATTTCGGCAGTAGCCATCTTGTTTTTTTGGAGCCAGAAGTGATCATACTTGGGCGAGAAGGTGGAGCTGTGATGGGGCAACGAATTCTTGTAAAACGGTTTGTATGATATCCTACAAATTAGCGCCTCATGAATGACATTACGCCCTTAATGTACAGTTATGTAATTAACGTAAAGTCAGGGAGGTTAGGTCCAGGAAAAGAAACATGGTGAGGACGTACCTGAAATGACTCAGAGTTCACATGGTTTCAAACATGCTTCTCCCGGGTCACTTAAAGAGACCCCGCCCTTAATTATGCGTAATTTAAACCCTTAATAAAATGTAAACAGGTGAGTTATATATAGGCCATCCTGCTTCCATCTGTTCCACCCAATTGCGTGGATCGTGTCTCCGTGCTGACGTATTGCGGTAAGCGAGTTGTGTCATTTCCGGTGTTTCTGTGACAGCGTCTCTGTACTGCTCTGGTGAATTCTGCTAGCCTGTTTTCTCACTACAGTTGCTTTAACGTCTACTTCAAGTCTTAACCCACACTGTTTCTGTTTAAGCACTTATAGCTCTCCTCCTTTCTACGACTTTCTCGCTAATCTCTTAGCTGTTGTTTGCACGTTACTAGCCTTGGTAGCTACATTACCTTTACAATTAGCGATGGCTTCTCCTTCTGCTCTTTCTTGCTCGGTGTGCCAAATGTTCAGTTATGCC
>NC_065529.1:50806549-50814989 GCF_006386435.1 Epinephelus moara | reverse complement strand
TTTTTTTGGGGAGTTTTTCCTGATCAGCTGTGAGGGTCATAAGGACAGAGGGATGTCGTATGCTGTAAAGCCCTGTGAGGCAAATTGTGATTTGTGATACTGGGCTTTATAAATAAAATTGATTGATTGATTGATAAATTCAGTCCCTGTACAGTTGTCATGAATGTTGAAATTAGCTACAGAGACCAGAACAGTTTTTTGGAGCACACTGTAAAGATGTTTATTTCTACATTTTAACACGGTGGCCTGTGGGGACTGACTGACTCTTGGAGCCAGCCTCAAGTGGACATTAGAGGAACTGCAGCTTTTGGCACTTCTGCATTGGCTTCATTTTTCATGGTAAATCCTTTCCTTTCCTTTGTAGCCAAACGTGTGTTTTTTAGTGATTGGTTGCTGTTCTTCCATCGCGCATTGTGCCACCAAAAGCAGTCGTTGTTGCTGGTCCAGAGCTTCTGTTCTGCAGCTTGACAGGCGTCTCACCCAAGTGTTTCGCCATCCATCATCCCCTCCACCTCCCACTGACAAAGTCAGCTCATACATTATCACTTTAGAAACGTTGATATGATGTGTTTGAAACTTACTCATGTATCTGTGGTTTGCAGAAACGTACAGCGCCAACATGTTCTTCTGGTGACTGAGCTGGAAGTGACAGATTGATAAATACTGCGCTCATTATGAATAATATATTTGTCCTCTAACTGACCAAAATAAAAGTGATTCAGATCATATTTTTGCCAACTTTTTCACATATGAATTTTTCTCCATTTTTGCCAAACAAAGTTGCTTTTTCACATTTTGTGTTACATAAGGAAAAAAAACAAACGTGTATCTGTGTGAAGTAAAAGCTTATTTATTTGCCTGACTGAGCGTGTCTTTGCTCATATTGACTTTATGGACAGCACCTGGAGTGGTTTTATATGTGCTCATGCATTTTAGCACTGCGTGAAATAAGGCTTGATTTGATATAAAAGCTCAACTAAGTGTTCCATGAATTCATAAAATCAGTCTTTGTCCGCGGTAAAAGCCTCGTGTTTTTTGTCTTGTAATGGCTTTTCAGGTCTTTGTGTGCAAAGAGGGGTTCACCTCTAAAGACAGCCTCATGCTGGGAGCCACAAGCACCACTAACGCTGAACTTTGATTGGGAAAGTTTGCCAAGAATAATTGTGACTGAACAAGTCCTTATTCGTCATAGCTCATAACGTTCTCCACATTGATTTCTCTCCAAAGCGGTGTTAAAGAAGCTTTGACTGGAAGGTCACCGGCCCACATCTCAGACACGCTCATGAACAGTGAATGAAAAACACTTGTACCTCCACCGCCAGTTACTGTTCAGGTGCCTACAAGCAAGGCACTTAACATGCAATTGTTCTGGTGAAGGTGGAGATGTGTGAATATGTAATAGTCGGAGTGTGAAGTAGGGTGATGGTAAACGGTAAATGGAATGCATTTATATAGCGCCTTTATCCCAAGAGCACTGCAAAGCACTTTACAACGCAGCACATTCACCCACGCTCGCAAGCACAGATTCATACACCCGTGGCAGCAGAGCGGCCATGTGAGGGGCCGACCTGCTTACTACCAGCAGTTTGAGGCTCTGTGTCGGGCTCAAGGACACTTCAACGTGGGACTGAGAGTCGAACCAAAAGCCTTAAATAGAATAAAGGACTTTATCTCTGTCAGCTGTTTTAAGGATTTTCTACTTCTTGTATTTTTCCTTCTGCACAGATGTTATCTCTGTGTCAGCTGCAGACCCTTTTACTGTTAGTGAACAGCGTGATGTTTTTTGGTGGGCGGGGCTTAGCTGGAGGCAAAACAAGCTAACAGACATTAGCTAATGTCTGTTAGCTTGTTTTAGACAAGTTGTCTGGACCGTCCGTTTGACAAATTCTCATCAAAAGAGATTATTTTCATCACTTTGTGTTTCATGTCACTGCTTCACTTGTACATAGAAACTTCCCAAGTTGATGAGCTTCATTTTGAGCCCAGGTTTCTATCTTGAAAATTACGCTTTGGCCTAAATTTGTCACTGTACCTAAAATCAGAGAAAACAAGATTTTCAGTCACTAGCCTTCCAGAGAGTCTGCTTGCCAGTGATGTGACCAGGAAGCGTTGACTTCCCCCAGATGTTATGACATATAGACTCAAGTGTCGACTGTCCTCATAAAAACTGCTTTAATTTGATTTTGCTTTATTCTGTCATCAAATCTTTTTTACCAAGCGAGCATAGATGTCACTTTTAAGCAATGTCTCATTTTGTGTGAATGAAATGTGAAACTTATTAAATTGGTTTCATTTAATTTACGTTTAATTAAGAGTACAGTTGTCTTAGATCAAACAAAGAGGAGTGTAAGGACAGCCGCAGTGAACCGACTGTGTGTCTGTAACTGCTCAATGATCATATATGAAAGAGATGAGACATAAAAGAAAAGCAGAACCAAGTGGAGAGGTACATGAGGAGCAGATGTTTTTCGAGGGTATGTAGTTACCTGTGACAATGTACAGAATATCTGTTGTGCCATTGAAGTGACGTGGAGTGATCGGGGAGAGAGGGATATGATTGAAGGGGAAGAGCAGTGAAACATATCTTGAAAATTGTTGGTATTTTGTCCCAGAACTAGGCCATCTTTGAGAGTGTTATTATAACTGACAGCAGACATTGTCCCCATTGTGTAGGAGAAAAATGTTCCGTGAGTCTGGGGCTGAGTCAGATAATTGAAAATGTATTGTTAAATGTCACAAACGAAAAAAGACAAAATTGGACAATTGACCACTTCATCCTCAATTTTTGATAAAAAGTCCTGATGTTTATGACAGTAGAAGGTTTCTGTAGGACACTGGGGTTACGTGGCGGATGAGTTAAGGGTATGGTTGTGTAAAATGTTGAGAAAATACTAACCAGTACCAAAAACAGCATTTTAAGACAGTGGGATGAAGGAAAAATGAGACTCCAACGTAAATGAACTTTTGCATGGGTGAGAATTCTACGTAATGCTCCATTATGCTCTCAAGCATGGATTTTCCACTGAGCTGACTGGGCTGGTGCTCGGGGGCCTCAGAAATCCCACCAACTGTGGCCTCATCCTGTCTTTAGCTATTTAAAAATCAAACAAATAAATTATTTGTGTCTGTGTGTGTTTGAGTACGAGCCAGTGAATGCAGAGTTACTTTATATCCAATTATCATGAACCAGTCCAGTGTCTCTGACAGTCTCCATCCATGTCAGTGAAAACATGGATGCTTCACACACAGAAGATCTATACAATCAGCACAGTTTCAAGATTAGAGTCACCAATTCAGTATCTGACCAAATGTCTCCCCTTCTGTTCCTGAGATATGACGTTAAAACATGATGATGTCACAGTGAGGCTGACCTTTGACCTTTTGACCTTCATTATTTGATCCTGTTAGACATTTGTGTTTGTTTGTTTTTTATGGTTATGTGTTGTTTGTGTTATTGTATGTCTAATTTGTGGGTGAACGCAAGTATATATATTTTGACTGACAATTCAGTTGCATTGTAGCCTATGTATTGTTGTATCCTGTTCGACAAATTTTAGCGTATGAATTATTGAGTTATGGTCAAAAACATGTTTTGTGAGGTCACAGTGATCACAAAATTTAAATCAATTTATACTTTAGTCCAAGTGAACGTTTGTGCCAAATTTCAAGTGGTTCTTGAGGCACGACCTTCACGAGAATGAGAGGGACACAAGGGCACAGTGATCTGAACCTCTGACCATCAACCACTAAATTTTAATCAGTTAATCGCTGAGTCCAGGTGGATGTTTGTGCCAAATTTGAAAAAAAAAAATCAAGTGGTTCTTGAGATATCACGTTCACAATAAGGAGACAGACAAGGTCACAGTGATCTTAACCTTTGACCTTCGACCACCATAATCTAAGCAGTTTATTGTTAAGTCCAAGTGAACAATTTTGCCAAATTTGAAGAAATTTCCTGCAAATATTCTTGAGACATCACGTTCATAAGAATGGGACAGACACAATGCCTCCAGTGAAGGCTGTCGCCAGCGTGGAGGCGTAAAAAAAATGTGAAAAAACAAGGAAAGCAGAAACATTTTACTTCAGAAAAACACACCAGCTAACTCGACTGCAGTTAGCTGGTGTGTTTTTCAGCAAGCTAGCATATTAGTCCAGATGTTCCACCTGTTAAACAGCCTGTCCACCTCTGCCATCTGACCCTGAGTCCAACACCAACAAGGAGGCCGCCCAGTGGAAGAGACCTGTTGGTGCCGGGTAGGGTACCAGTTTAGCAGCCCCACAGTTTGTCTATTCATTTTTACCTCTATATCTCAATCAAACCTTTCAGCTAACCATTCAGCACAGGCACCAAAAGTTAATGAACAGACTGTAAAAAAATTACAAGGGGAAGAAGGGGGGGGGGGGTCCATGGTTTTGTAGCCCAGAGACCTCTAAATTCTTCCTCCGTGCCTGCATGCTCTATTAAACACATTATTTACCTTATAAATCTGTAGTCTTTTCATAGTTAAGGAAGAGAATAGCTCAGCACCCGTGAATAAGATGTAAAACTGTTGCACCGAGCCTTTTGGTGCAGAGACTGTCTCAGCTCGTGTGGCCCAAAGCTGGAGCAGCATCCTGAGAGAGCGCTCTGCAGGAGGGCGTCTGAGCTGGCCGCCGCGGGGAGTCCTGAGTCATCTGATGGAAGGTGGAGCTGAGGTGATGGTGGGTGCCTGCGAGATGAGCAACACAGAGGAGTGAGGAAGAGGGGTTGTTTATACCGGCGACTCTGCAGTGATTGGTTGGCTGAGACGATTTGGGAGGAGAGAGGAGAAAAGGAGAAACCACAAAATATCTCCATACTGCTCGTCTGTAGTGATCCAAGTGTCCTGAAGCCCCGACATAAAAAGTTGTTTGGAAAAACGTCATTTGAACTTTGTTTTTAGCCTCATTGTAGCCTGTAGCTCTGACTGCCTCTCTGTGCACCGCGCTCACGTGTGTGCGCTTGTGCGAGACCAGCAAAAGCACATGAACACACATGAACGCGGTGCCCATGTCTCACGGTCTCGCGCAAGTGCACATACAGAGCTGGATTGGCGAGTTGATCCAAGGTGCCCAATTTTCCGCCTCGTAGGGTAGACATATTGGAGGAACCCTTTTAGTTTAAACAGACCGAGGTGACCTTCTGCAACGGGAGGGGCTGTTGAAGACTTGTGGGAGGAGCTGTTGANCCAATGCTGAAAAAAGACTGATTGAGCTTTCCTGCAAATTTGCACAACTCCTGTTTAAAAAGGGCTACAGTTAAGGGGGATGGTGATGGGTCGGCCATATTATTTTGCCCCTGGAGCAGTTAAGGGGTTCTGTGCCTTGCCTCGAGCTGCCAGTCCACATTCCAACTTTTTTGTTTTTTTAACTTTTTTTTGTAAACAATGAATTTCAAGCAGATCAACTGCTGTACATTGCCAATATCAAAATGACAGGAAGCAGGAAGAAGCAATCACATTCCATACTTGGTGCACAAATTGTCAGGAATCAACTCTCAGAGGCAGGTGAAAATGTCAGATGTGGAGATCCTGAGCTGGTGTGGTTACATGTGGTCTGTGGTTGGATGAACTGCCAAAGTCACAGCGGAGAAGGTTTTTGGTAATGAAATAAACATTCAGTTTACGAGCAGCAGCTCTGGTGGACATTCCTGCAGTTGGCATGCCAACAGCACACTCCCTTAAAATATGTGACATCTGCAGCATTGTGTCGTTAATGAAAGTGCACTATTTTAGAGCAGCCTTTTATTGTGACCATCCTGAGGCACATCTGTGTAGTAATCGAGTTGCTTAACCAGCATCTTGATACGTCACACCTGTCAGGTGGATCGGTTATGTTGGCAAAGTGGTCATAAACATGGATTTAAACAAATATGTGAGCAAAATTTGAGAGAAGTAAGTCTGTGCAAAGAAAAATTCTTAAATCTGTTATTTTTAAATAACTAACAATGGGAGCAAAAACAAAGGTGTTTTGATTTTAATAGTTGAAACGCATTCTGAACACTTAACCACAGCTAGACTCAGGTTTACATCAGTATTGTGGTGTTAAAAATTGTCACAAATATTAAATATATATCTGCTGACTTCTCCCTGATGCTTCACAGACATCAGAGGATACAACAGCGAGGTCAGTGGACTATCTGTGAACTCCGACATAATGGACTACGGGGCTGTTCCTGCTCCGTGCAGCATCCAGGCACCGCTCAAACATCTTAGCGCAGAGCAAGGACGAGCTGCTGGAGGAGGTATTCATTGCTCGTAACATCTTCAGACAGGCCAGGCTTTACTGAGGGAGGTGGTGTTTCAATATTCATGACGGTACATGACAGAAGCACCGATGAGAGGAGAAGCAGGAGTTAACCAACACCACAGAGGGAGACAGGAGAGCCAGGAGAGGAGAGGTAGAAGTGATATTGAGTCTGACAAAGACAGAGAAAATGTGTGCGCTGGAGAAGGAGAGTCTGACGAAGACGATATGATACTACTATGACCTGCCAAAAATACAAAGAGAGCCAGACAAGACAAGAATACACTATATACTGTATACTGCTGTCAGACACAGCACAGGTAGAGCTGTGTGGAGGAAGCAGCTGCTGGGTCCAGAGTCTTCTTTTTTACTCTTCAACGTAAAAAGGGATATCATAGCATATGTTTATGTTGTGACCATTACTATAAATAATTAAATACCCAAGAAGTCATGTTTATTTCTGTTTGGTGTAGACATTGGCTTTAAACACGGCAGCCTCAGCTGGTGTTGCTATGGAGAAGGTGAAAATGTCAGAGGCACAAATGAGAGCTGTAGAAGATTAAAAATGTTTCTTTGCTGCAAAACACAGCGCCGTGAATTCATTCACAATTTACCCTGAATCCAAAAGCAAACTGATTTATTTCTGACTGATTTCAGACAAGAACTGCAGCACAAAACACTGGACGACGCTCAGTGGCAACATTACAACAGGTGAGTGTAAAGTAAGGCACCTTTTAAATGGTTTCATTATTATTATTATTTAATAATTGTTAATATAACATTTTAATGGTGCTGTGTTTTGCAGCAAAGAAACATTTTTAATGAGACTAGAACTGACATTCCCATTTAAATCAACACAGCAGGATGACCAGAGCGCAGCCACTTTATGTGAACCGTTGCCATTGCAACTGTTTTAGTTTAAACAAATGGACCTGTGACAGGTGGCGACTCACTGAGGTGAGGTTTTGCAGCAATGACCAAAATAGCAGTGTCGCTAGGTTTTCATATAAGCATCCATTCATTTTAAAGCCTCTGGAAACCCAAATCCACAATAGCCTTCTAACTATGTAATTCAGGGTCTTATGTACATAATATTAAACATGTAAAACAATTAGAAATCTGTTTCCATCCAAATTCGAAATATCTGTCTTTTAAGTTTTTGTAGATTCTTGAAATTGGGTTTGATTTGACGCAATAAATTCCAAACCAATCATAAATCATCCGTCAGTTGTCTCATCCTGCCCCCCAGTGGCAGCGCAACAAAACCTTTCTGCTCCAGCTAAATCTGCCTCTTTGAGTCTGAGCCAACTCCTCTTTCTAGTCTGATGTTTAGAAAATACAGATCGTAAACTGGCTGAACCGCTCGGCTGCGACCCTCCGGCGGGCTCCCAGCAGCACTCGAATCAGGTTGACCGGCTCCAGAGCCCGGACAATCCGAGCCTTTGCAGCTCGTGGAGCTGCAGGAAGAGGCGGCTTGTGAGCGGCCGGGCTTGGCCCCTGGGCTCGGTGCCGGTGTCGGCTCGCGGGAAGAGGAAGTAATGTGCACCCTTCCTCACCCCTAACCCCAACCCTAAGCAGTTAGCTTTGCTACGCATACACATATCCCCAATCGCGGAGGTGATGCTGCGGGAAACAACACAATTTTAGCCGGAGGGGAACATTATTCGAGGCGGGCAAATACTTCTACACAACGCCAGAGAGACGGCCGGCCGGCACCGGTCTCTCCTGCTTTGAGGGTTGGTGTGTGTGTCAGAGTAAAGACATATTTAATCTATTAAGACTGGATGTGTTTGAATGAAAAAGGCTATTATCAGAAAAACGGAGCAGATTTATGTTTTCAATGAAAACGTATCTCAATGAAGAAAGGCAAAGCGCTAGCCTCCCGTTGTCATTCATCTCAGCTAACATTGCATGTAAAAGTCATGCTAACTATTCTACGAAGTAACATTAATATGAATCACAAAACATTTTGAAACTTACCATTCAGTGACCACCTGAAAGGAATCATTTTCAGCTTCTGCTTAGTCCTCTGAATCATCAGAGGGCTCAAACATGTACGGCTGGATTAAATTTGTGGCAGCCATTGCTGAGCCAGGGAGATGTCAATCAAAACGAGGGAGCTGTCAATCAGAGCGTTATCTGCCACGCCCACTCTGTCCTGGCAAGTGGTCTAAAC
>NC_065529.1:50799668-50805374 GCF_006386435.1 Epinephelus moara | reverse complement strand
ACACCGGTAAGGTAAGACAACACGTTTACATGTCGTTTTCTATATGTTCTCTGACATTTATCCTAACGATATGAGGCGGTCTTTGTGGAAAAAAAGCTTGTTTAGTGGACTAACTTTGCACTTGAAGGTTGCCCATTCACTTATGTTTTAACAGGTCTGACGCTACTATGCGCCCTGGCTGTATCTAGGCTAACGGCTGACATGCTAACTATTATTTTTATGTCACTAGTCACTTGAAACAAATTTAGGACGATAGGAGACAGGTTGAAATAAACCGAAATTTCCCTTTAAGTGTGTTTTAGGATAACTTAACAGGGCAATTAAATTAATGTTAGTTTGGTGAGAGAGGAAAACCTGGATTGGTTATATTTTTCTGTTTAGTAAGAAACATTGGGGTTTGGGAAATATACAGGAGCCCTGAGAGAGGAGAAAGATTTAATTATTTCTGTTGATCATTTTTCTTTTTGTCTTTTTTTTTTTTCAACTTGTGGAAACAGGTGAAACATTTTCTTTATTTGGATGATTTTTCAATCAGCTATCCCCCCAAAAATCAACGGTTTCTACAGATGAGGAAAAAACTGTTCTTGGACAACAAAAATTCCTGCTTGCCTCTTAAGACTTCCGTAGCAGGATCAGGCTTTCTCCCGGGCCACACTGCCTACGTGAGCAGTGTGTGTGCAATGCAGAATCTCTTGGGTTTTTTTCGACCCCCATGTTAACAGGTTACAGCAGCCACACTGCCTGTGTGAGCAGTGCTGCTCAGGTGGCTCGACTGCTCCAAAAAATACAAGTCTTGTCTACTGTTTTTGTGTGACGTGTGCAGTTTCAGCAAAAAGAGAAAATGGCCTTTTGACAATCATATAGATGTTATATCACCTTGCAGTGCAGCAGGGGTCGCGTTAACCGGATATTCTCGGTCACTGACCGGTTTTTTACAACAATGACCGGAAAATCTGAAGGCCGTCGGTCATTATGACCGGTTGCAGTTACCACCCCTGCCCACTTGGCGGCGGAGTGCACAGTCAGTGGTTTAAGTGGCTGCCGTTTTCACACTGAAGAGAAAAAGTCATTCATCTGCTTCATGTAGCGTTGTTAACATAACGGCCTGGACAATTTGTCATTAGCGTTGTTAACATAACGGCCTGGACAATTTGTCATTGCATGTCGATGTATTGAGCGTGTTGGATAAACACTGAATGAATAAGGCATATTGTTCTGACCATTTTATTTATGTAGTTATGTCTGTAGGCTCGGTGACACAAAATTAAAATTGTAATGAAGTGATTATGGTATTGAAAAATGTGGTCGGTTATGCACTGTTGTGTTATTTTAAATTATAAACATGGTATTTTCTCCTCACGTTCCTCAGTGCGTGCTGTTATTTTATTTTGAAAATTGGCCGGATTCTCTCGTCTTTTCTGTGTCCGGCTTCCTGTTTGGTACGATCCGCTCTATCCAGCTTGACAGAAGCGCTCGTGGCTCGCGTGTAGACCAGACGCCGAACTGAAGCGCTGCGGTGTGTGGATGTCTGTTCATCTTTTCGTTCATGTCCTTATTAATGCACACTTTATAACTTGCTTGTTGGATTTATTAAAAACGAACGAATGAAAACTAAATGTCTTTGAATATCTTTATTATCATTTAAAAACGAAAATTAAAATGACCGGTAAAAATAGATTATGACCGGATTTTTATGACCCTGTCGGTCAAAATGACCGGCGACAAAAAAGTCTAGCGCAATGTCTGCAGTGCAGTTCCAGTTTGGGTTTGGGTTACTCAATAAAACAAGAATAGGGAACAGATAATGCACTTTTTACAAGTATGGGTACAAGTTAAATATGTCATGTATCTGTGATGAAGGATAATTCTCATTTAGGAAGCTGTGTTCAGTCTAATTCTGAGATTGTTCTGTAAATACATTTCTAATGAATAATAAATAAAGCAACTTCTTATCAACCCATATAAATCTCAGGCTTAAAACACCAACTTTTGATTTAAACCCCACCCATTTTACCATAAACCCCACCCACCCGGAGTACAGATACGGATACAGATGACTTTGTTGCCTCAACAGATACAGATAAAGGTGTGCTTGCTCATCCCTAATTTCAGCGTCTATATTTGTCACATTAGAAAATGTAAATCGTTTTTTTTAACTCAACCTTTCTCATTCCCTTTTCAAAATAAAAGCCTTCTGACAATCTGTCAGAATCCCTTCATCTGTAAACACAAGGCTTTATGTTGTGAAACATTGTCATGACCGCATTGGTAACAATGCAGTGTCTTGCACGCTCCATAAATGAGTAAAGGAGCGGCTTTTAATTGTGAAAATACTGTAGTGACAGTAGCAGGAAGCTCTGCAGCAGCAACGCCGTCTGTGTGAACACCTCACAAGTGAGCTGCAGCAGTTTAGCGATGTAGCCATCATGCACTGCTCACGCAGGCCGTGTGGCCCGGGCGTTGAAAATCGCAGTTCTGTGAAAGTTGACGCGACTTCTGTCCATGAGTATTTTTGTACACGTGCCTTCAGCTTTGACTTTTATGAAAGAAGCTGATATTTTCTTCTGCAGCTGATAATCTTATGTACTGTTGATTCCAGCAGGAGAGTCTCATATCCTTCCACGTGTTGGGAGTGCTCAAAATGTCAGTTGCTACATTTTCTATGCATCAAAATGAAGGGACGTTCACTACTGGATCTCCAGGTGCCTAAAATAACTTCTCCCCCTTTGCAACTGTACGAATGAAAGACAAACGGCAGGTTGCATGTTACAGTATGAAGAGAAGCTGGAAACACAAAGACACACGAACATGGGGGACGAAGGTAGGACGTGACAGAAGCATCTTAACACACTGAAGCACAGACGTACACACGCACACATCAAGAGGGAGAGAAGGTAAATATCTCCAGCTGTATGAATGCAGGGAGGGCGTCAGGCGAGCCGGGGCCCATCTGTATGACTGTATCTAATGAAAAGTGACAAC
This sequence comes from Epinephelus moara, assembly GCF_006386435.1. Lineage (NCBI taxonomy): Eukaryota > Metazoa > Chordata > Actinopteri > Perciformes > Serranidae > Epinephelus > Epinephelus moara. Next base: position 50,802,392 of record NC_065529.1, on the reverse strand, counting down.
TCCCTTCTCCCGGAGAGCCTTCCTGTTTTGCTAGGCTTCAAATCCTATTTGCTTGGCCCCCTCCATCTCCACCACCTCCACCACACACACACACACACACGCACACACACCATCGCCGCCACTCCCCTTCTCTCTCCTCTCATCTTTCTCTCACTTTTCTAATGAGTGTTCCTCACTTTCCGGAAAATGTGTCGCCAATATGGTCTTATTATATTTTAAATATTGTAACTGTCCCTCAGGGAAAGGGAAAGAGAGGGAGGGAGGATGGGTTTTAAATGTGTAATAATCTGAAAAATTGTCGACAATAACTGGCTGGTGAACGGCAGATGTTACGGGAGAGACAGAAGGAGAAGCAGAGAGTCGGTTTGACAGTTCAATTTGAAAGATAGCAAGTAAATTGATTATTGAATGGCAGGTATTCAGAGCGTGTCAGATAATCTGACGAGCATGTGATAGGAAAACTTCGCACTGTACTCAATCAATCTACAAGAAAGATAAACCAACGCTCTGCTACGACGACTCTCCATCCTCGGCGGGTGTTTAGAAGTCGATGAGCTTTCATTTGAGACGGGTCGGGGCGTCCTGCAGCGTGCGAACCCGGCACACACTTGCTTTGTGTCTGCATTGATTGTCTGTGCAGCAGCAACAGCATCAGCATCAAGTACATCTACATTTATAAACACCATTTTTTATCCATACATGTGTGTGGATCAAAGCATGAGTGTGTTTGTGTGTGTTTCCTGCTACTGTGCCTATTAAAGCAGTCAGTTAAATTGGCAGTGCAGGATACAGTATGTGGGTTAGGGTGCCGTCCTCCTTGTTAATATTTCATCTCAGTGCTGGCAGGAAGAAATGGGGCAGAGAAACAAAGAAGGCCTAATGTGACGGAGAGATGGGGGATGTGTGTTTATGCGTGTGCACACATCTTCAATTTTTGTGGCTGTTTTGTTTATTTATTGATTTCTTGCGCCCGTTTTTTACTGTTGTTGTTTTAGGACATATCTGCATGTTGAACAGAAGCTCCTCCACTGCCTTTTTAAAATGTGTGCCCATGATCACATGCATACAGCACACACTGACACATACACTATGCAGGCTCATTAATGTGTCCTGGCACACGCGTGCTTTATATCTTCGCATGTCGTGTGCTTGTGCTGGAGTCGTGACCACATTCGTCATGTACGTGCAATTAAAGCTTTCTGTACTGTGATCAGGACAGATGCAACTTGACACTTTCTCTGAGATGCTGTCATCGTTATGTCAGCTGCGCTCTACATGTGCGAGGATACACATGAGAAATGCATGGCCTTACTTGCTAAAGGGAAGTCCCAATCCCACCGCATCAGCAGGAAGTTAAATAATCATGTCAGAGGAAAGGAAATATATTCCTCGTCTCAGCCTGTAACTGGGTTACATGACCCACTGACTGTATGTTTTTATGACAGGAATTTTAAAATATTCAGTTCTTAAATTGACTATTCTAAACAACAGGACAATAGTTTGTTGACAATCACATGACTATTATGGCACGCAAAATTCATGTGGAGGGCAGGAAGTGATAAATCTATATACTGTGTAAATTGGACATAAAGGAAAGTGACTACATAAAAGGTTTAGAAACTCTTGTTGGATGTGATCATACAAAACTAAAATAATAAAGAAATAATAAAATAATTTTTCCCACAACTTGACAGATTTACCTGGTGTGGACACGATCGTCGTTACAAATGACCTCAACCTCCTGACATGACACAGCAGGACGATGAAAGTTTACATGAATCTACTGGACTATAATTATTTGTGTACAGTTGGATCATGACTGCTGTCTTGTTTTTGACAGAGTAAATGGGCTTGAAAATATTATATTTCAACTCTGTACGTGGATGCACCACTGTTAGGCTAACGTTACTAGCTATTGTTAACAAACTTTTGCCATTGTTTTTTATCTACCAGGTCAATCATTCCTAGTGGTCTGGTGAAACCCTGTCAGGCCGACATTATAAGCTAACATCAGCTAAGTTTAGCTACTATATTCTATCTATTAGGTCAACTGCTTGCAGAGGTCTGGTGAAACGCTGTCAGGCTAACGTTACCAGCTAACGATAGCTAACTTTAGCCACTGTTTTCTATCCACTAGGTCACCCATTCCCAGAGGTCTGGTAAAACGCTTTCAGGCTAATCTTACTAGCTAGCAGTAGCTAACTTTGGCTACTATTTTCCGCCTACTAGGTCGACTGTTCCCAGAGGTCTAGAAAAACGCTATCATGCTGATGTTACAAGTGAATATTAGCTGAGTTTCGCTGCTATTTTCTACCTACTAGGTCGACCACTTCTAGGGGTCTGGTGAAACGCTGTAAGGCTAATGTTACTAGCTAACGTTAGCTTACGTTAGCTACTGTTTACTACCCATTAGGTCAACCGTTTCCAGCGGTGTGGTAAAACACTGTCAGGCAAACATTACTAGTGAACATTAGCTAACTTTAGCTAATGTTTTCTACGTACTAGGTCAAACGCTCGCAGAGATCTGGTGAAATGCTATCAGGCTAACATAAAGTGACCATATTTTGATTTCCAAAAAAGAGGACACTTGGCCGGCCACGACATAGCCTACTTAAATAACACTCGCAGTTTACTCAAAGATGCCTTATAATTTTAATATATTTAAAATTTATATGTATGGATAGAAAATTCAGTTATATTACAAAATAATATCTCTCAAAGACA
>NC_065529.1:50784354-50799653 GCF_006386435.1 Epinephelus moara | reverse complement strand
TCCAGCCGCCCGCCTCCGCCTTGATTAAACGCTGAAAATAAAATAAAAGAGGGAGACAGGTTTTTATTATCTTTTTTTATCTTATTTTGTTTTATTTCTCCCTCTCCTCTCGCTGGAAGCGTCGGACCTCCCGCCTCCCGCTCCCGTCTCAAACACGGAGGTCTCCCTCTCCGCAGCTGAGCACCCACGGCGCACGCCCGGCCTGTTAAATAGCCTGTAACCACTGTGTGACACAAACTCAGTGCTTTGGTCATTAAATAATGTCGGGCTCGGTTCGGGTTCGGACAGAAATATGCTGCCCGTGCCGCACTCTAACACACAGAGACAAACACACGGAAAAACGGACATTATCATCAGTTTATAAAAACACCCCGGACGGGACGTGAAAAGTGGACATGTCCGGGCAAAAGAGGACGTTTGGTCAGCCTAGGCTAACATTATGAGCTAATTTCAGCTAACTTTAGCCACTATTTTCTATCTACTAGGTCAACTGTTCCCAGAGGCCTGGTGAAGCGCTGCCAGGCTAATGTCACCAGCTAACGTTAGCTAATCTTAGCTACTATCTACCAGCTAACGTTATCTAACTTTAGCTACTATTTTCTACCTACTAGATCAACCATTCCCAGAGGTCTGGTGAAACAATGTAAGGCTAACTTTACTAGCTAACTTAGCCACTACTTTCTACCTACTAGGTCACCATTCCCAGAGGTCTGGTGAACAGTGGTCAGGCTACCATTCCTAGCTAATTTTTAGCTAACTTTAGCCACTATTTTCTATCTACAAGGTTAACCATTACTGGAGGTCGAGAGAAACACTATCAGACTAACATTACCAGCTAACGTTAGTTGACTTTAGCGACTCTTTTCTATCTACTAGGTCAATGGTTCCCAGAGGTCTGGTAAAATGCTGCGTTCAATTGTACTTGGAACTCGGATAAATCCGACCTCTGAATCGGAAAAGTGCAATAGAAAGGCCCTTAAGCTCGGAAGTCGGAATGACGTCATAGCAAATGGTGTCGCACACCGTGAGAGGTAAACAGAGTTACAGACCCTGGCAAACGCTGCGGCAGATGTTGTTTTCTCACACTCTCTAGGCCAGGAGATGAAGGAGGAAGTGAGGGAGTGTGCGGAGCAGCTCCAGAATGGCATGGTGAGCTGTTGACTGTGAGACGTTGAATTTATCCGATAGCTCTCGAAAACAGTTTTGGTTGCCTATATACCAAAGAAACATGGCAAGCCTCTGGTGAAGGGGAACCTCTGGTCGGCCTCCAACATGAAGGGTCTGGATGTGTTGGTTGAGCTTCAGCAGCAGCAAAGCAAACCTGTAAGGCAACAGAAAGTAAGACATTTATTTATTTATTTAGGCTATTTATCTTACAACCTAGATGTTTAGGCAAGGGGGAAGTTATGGAAAAGGGAATATAGTTCTGCGCGTACAATGCAGCAAGACAGGCCAGTTGACACCTGCACAGCTTGAAGAAGACGCAGTAGCGTTGAAACGTCAGTCTGTTTGCACCTTATTAAAAGCTCTGCAATTTTTATCGAGTGCTCCAGCCTCCTTTCATTTGAGTTCAGTCATTTTTTGAAGTGGCCCACTTGATGTACTGTCTACCTGCACAGCTTGCTTTTACTTGTTGATGCCCGTATAAGGTCAATGACGCATGCAGGATTCCCCTCGCTGGTGCGTTTAGGACTGTGTGTTGCAGAAGAGCATAAGTTATTTAAGTCATACTTACAGCATATGACGTTTCTCTTTCTCTCTCTCCCTCAAGTAGCTAATATACTTCCCCAGTCATTTTTGATGCTCGAAAAGCATCCAAACAAATATCACCTGGCCAGCCATGTTTACCGAGCTTGTGCAATGAAAAGCAATTACCTCGGAAGTCAGAATTTCCGACCCGGATCTTTCCGAGTTCCGAGTACAATCGAACGCAGCAAAACACTATAAGGCTAACATTACTAGCTAACGTTAGCTAACCTTAGCCACTATTCTCTATCTACTAGCTCAACGGTTCATGGAGGTCTAGAGAATCACTATAAGGCTAACATTACTAGCTAACGTTAGCTAACCTTAGCCACTTCTCTCTATCTACTAGCTCAACGGTTCATGGAGGTCTAGAGAATCACTATAAGGCTAGCAATACTAGCTAACGTTAGCTAACTTTAACCACTATTTTCTATCTACTAGCTCAACTGTTCCCAGAGGTCTGGTGAAACACTATCAGACTTACGCTACCAGCTAACGTTATTTTCTGGCTACTAGGTCAAGTGTTCCCAGAGGTCTGGTGGTGAGTCTGGTTGCATCGTAGTATCATCGTTGTAATTGCATCAAGTTCAAAGCATGTTTAACACAACCTTTAACATTAACGTCGGACATTAGCTGAACCCTTGTGTCGCGTACATTAAAATTAACACTGGTGAGCTGCCTTTATTGGTTAGTTAATAGCCACCAAAAAAAGACCCACCTGAGAAATATATCAGTAAAGGTGAATGCTATATTTAGATTATTTTTACTGCTTCACCTCGCCGTCAGACAGCTTTATTCAATGGAGAACTGAAGCTGTTATCTCAAAGTCACCAGACTCCACTGACGAGCGCTCTCAAACGCGCCCAGGTGGACGTGTCCTGGTGTTTTCAGGAGGGACAAAATATGTGGTGGCAGAGACAGGACCTTAGTGTCTATGGTTTGTGTCCATAACAGTCATGAAACATACATGATTTATTGCGTATTATCAATCGTGTAGCCACAGCCAGTTCAAAGTGTTGGGACTTCAGTATGTTAAAAATCTCCTTAAAGAATTACAGGCAGTCAGAGATACAAATCAAATACGAACCCACAGAAAAAGAGAATTTTCTTTCAACTGTTGAGAATGGCATTTAGGTTGCCAGCAACAGTTTCCATGGTGATGACACAAGAAGCAGCCTGCTGCCCGGGAATGTCAACAGGAATTGACAGTTTGCTCTGACTTAACCTGATGAAGCACGGGGGAGAAATGTGTTCTTCACACTTTAGATGAATAATAAAGTTGAGATCTGAGCCGTGAGTCATTTTTACAGCAGACATCCACCGTACAGCTACACACACTCACACAGTGCACGTCTTATGAATATACAGTATATGAATTATAAAGGTCTAAAGGTGGAAGCCTTTTGTCCAGCAGTGGTTGCTAACACCACACTCTTTATTTATTCATTAATTTATTTACTCCAAACAAACAAAACTTTCACTCAGATACTGAATTTTTCTCAGGATCAACCATCAGCCACACACTGGATTCAGCTCATTCAAAATATCCACTGTTTGTTGTTTTAAGTTTTTGTCGAGTGAGAGCTACAAAAACAGACTTTTTAAGGCAGAAATTTTTCATTCACCATTTTTCATTTCTGGGGAAAATGTGTTTATTTCCGCTGTTTAGAGACAATAATTGCAGTAATCAGTGAGAGCAGTTAGCATTTCATCAGTATTGTGACGGGCGCAAAATCACAGGATTAAAATTATGATTGACTTCAAACTGAACACACATCGTGACAAACAAAAGTCTTCCTTTAATTAGGTCTGAAGCATCAGTCTGTCCGACGCCACAGTGTCCTGACGAATATTACAGTGACCCGAGAATTATCACGTAAGAGACGAGTGCTTTAAAGTGAAATAAGAGAAATGAAAGCCAACGGGGAGAGGTAGAAAGGATTTTGTTGAATTCAAGATAAGAGCATATTATAGCCAGTAGAGGAGGAAGATATGGGAGAGGGGATATGATTCAGTGGGGACAAGAGGACGTGAGGCACTTCTGGAAGAGATGAGTTTTCAGCCTGTGGTGGAAGATAACTGATGTTCTGACTGAAGTAGGCCTGCAGGTATCACACTGAGCCCTCTTGGCTTTTTCCAGCCCTTTCAAAACTCCCTCATGCATCCTGAATTACTACTGTCAGAAAGTATTTTCCCCTTAAGATATAAGGTCATTACCGGGGTGAAGAGATATCAAACTCCGCCATTTGATGTTTTCATCACACAAGTTGAGCGACGCTTTCTGACATTTGCACTTTAATGTCTGACTTTACTCAGGTCTGCTACAGTCTGTGGGCCATGGCTGTACAGTGCTGCCTCGTTAGCTGTCACATGCTATCGTTAGCATGTCTTGCCAACAAATCAACACATTCTCACTCCAACCTCGTCATATATTGACGTTTGGTCATGGGCTTTCCATGTCGACATATGATGTGCAAGGTTGGTGAGTTGGTTGTTAACGTTCGGGGTTGCGGTGTCAACTTCAGAATACACATTCTGTTTTCAGAGGAAATGTACAGTTTGCAAAGTCTCTTTCAAAATAAAAGCACTACGTCGGTACAGCACCGCAAATGTATGTTTTTCTGCAACAACAAACACTCATCGTTACGTTTAGCCAACAAAAGCACGTGGTTGGGTCTAGGAATAAAGAACAGGGTCTGGCTTTACAATCTTATGGGAAGCGAACACTGGCCTCCTGGGTGAAAGTTGGTGGTTGTTGGACCCATCCACCCTTCTCAGACTTTTTGCCCCCTTAACCAACATTGTTGCCCAGCCCCATTTGCCCTTGACACCACCGGGCACTGTTACACAATAATGGCGACCGGCCACATACCGTACCGATGTTAAAGGGTGGCTTTTTCGTCGGTTTCTGATGCCGGAAGTCACAGCCCAAGCACCGCTATTTGACAACTTTGGATTGAAACCAGGTTGAACAAACAGGACGTGTTACAGCTGTGTTAATTTTGGCTACAAAAACTACAACACAAAATGTTTATCAACAACCTTTTACTGTGACGGAGATGAGACATTGACAAGCTAACAATAGATCTCTGATAATGAAATGACGAAATATATGGTTTGTTTTCACTGACGAGACAAGACATGATGAAAGATGTTAGTGATGAGCTATCGGATCATACGGGTGGTATGAGATTGGAGTTGAGATCGGTGATGGTATTTTGAGCCCAAACATGATCTTTTCCTGAACATAACCAGGTGATTGTAGTGCCTAATGCAAAAACATAACTTATCTGTGGTTTGAACAAACATACAGGGTCAACATTTATTGTGGCGATTGGGTTGAGCCTACGCTCCCTGAGCTTCATCACGCTCTCCATCCCCTCAGTCCCAACAGGACTTTGTAAAATGGCCTTCTCTGCCCCCTCAACCTGGAGCACGCTACAGCAGGAACTGAAGCCGTCCGCTCTGATTCCTTTAGGGGTTGTTTTCAACTTCTTTTAAGAAACCTGGAGACAGTGTCTGTGGGAGTTTGTTCTTGTACACAGTTTTCAAATGAAGACTTTGTGTGAATGTCCTGTGTTTAACTTTGTGTTGTCTGCTGAGAGAACGAGACCCCGTGTCAGAATCAGATTACTTGTTTAAATAAAGATTAAATTAAATTAATAAAGGAGGTCAAACAGCACATTGACTCAGTTCTGTTTTCTATCAATCCAAAGGCAGTTAGAAGAGTTAATACTTTCTGTTTAAAATGTTTCTATGCATTGTGACTGCCCCCGGCTCACAGGCATCGATTTCTCCTCCATGGTTTTTGTACTTGTAAGAACTTGTCTTTTCTTCTCTAGTTTTTGGAGAGAGCTGCAGATTTTATATAACGCTGAAGTACTTCATCTCACAGAAATAACGTGGGGTTTCTGGTTTTACCGTGAGGAGCATTTAACCACAGATAAAGAGACTGAGTACATGTGTTAGACCTGAGACTGCTGATCTTTCATCTCTGCAGCATGCTAATGCACATGAAGCCCTGTTTAGACCAAAGATTAACAACGAGACGAGTTGAAACAGGCCTCTACCTGCAACGCGCCGTTCTACAACGTTGTTAAAGGCTGCCAAGTCAACTAGATGAGACGGTGTATCATCTCTATGCAACAAACTGGCGCACAGTAAATATGCTCTGTTCTTTCAACATTAAATTGTGTTGTTGATGTGCTAACTGGTGAGACATCAGGACGGTCTTCCAGTTTCCCTTTTTGAGCGACAAATAGACGATCGCGTCTGCACATTTGGAGAGTTATTTCCTCTCGCCCAGGCACAGAACAGACGTGCTGTTTAGCTGTTGGTTGTAGTCGTCACAGTGTGTTCATGCGCAACTTCTTGGCTGAGACACAGTGACGTCAGGCGACGCAACTGAAGTCTTTTGTTGCCACTAGTTCTCTACAGTAGATTTGTTGTGTCTGGACGTTGAGGTTGGCATTACTTGAAGACAAGACGGGATCTCACAGGATCTCGTGATATCGTGAGAATCCAGCTGCTGCAGAGTTTAAAGAGCCACCAGCAGATCCACAGGACTGTAACCCAGATGAGTCAGTCCACTAAATAACCCCTGATGGTCTTCATGGAAATAAACTGAGGGCTCACAGCCACCATGACAGCTGTCCTTGTCCTTGCTTGTCAGCAGCTGTGTATATCAGTATTGTGCTGATGATATTTTAGTGATTGTCCTTGCAGCGATGCCAGCGACACAAATACCTGCTGATTTTCCCGATGAATAAACTGACGAACTGTTTCTGAATGTTTCCTCTGAGACTTTTCCTGTTTCCAACATGTCTCTGCTCCACTGTCACCACCGGTAATGAAGTCACTCCGTCTCCGTGCCACTAGACTTTATGTCTCAGGCTCAGACCTGTAAAAAATGCCAGGGTGTGCTGAGGCACGAACAGGGTCTCACCGGGATCTACGCAGCATACCGCCCTGTCAGGGAATGATCTTGTAAAACAGATAAGAATCTAGATGGTGATCTTCTGAAACAAACACAGGTCCTGCAGCCTAATTAGCACATTAAAGAGCCAGAGAGCAAGCAGGGTTTGACAGATGAGACAATAGCTATAAGTGTCAGTGGTTAATGCCGCCGCCCTGTCCCCCAGCTCCGAGCACAAACACACACTCACACACACTCACACACACAGGCGGCCACTAACACAAACACACTGAGCCACATGGAGGCATTCCAGTGTGTACATAAATAGAAGGATTTCCACACACGAGGATGCACAAACACTTTTCCTTTTTTCAACACCTGTTGCTTGATCAATAACCATTTGTAGATGCAATAGGCTCCCAGATCCCTAACCTAATTACAGCCCATATAGAGACGACTGGAGAGCTGCTCTCATCTTAATGCATGTGTGTGTGTGTGTGTGTGTGTGTGTGTGTGTGTGTGTGTGTGCGTGTGTGTGTGTGTGAACATACACAACCACACTGTCTTCTTTTATCCTGCTGTCTTACATACTAATGCACAATATGTTTGGCTGTGCTTCCTTGTCTTAAAGCTCCAGTGGAGGACTCAGGGGGATGTATTGGTAGAAATGCAATATAATATAATAAGTATGTTTTCTTTAGTGTATAATCACCTGAAAATAAGAATTGTTGTGTTTTCGTTACCTTGTATGAGACATTTATATCTACATAGGGAGAGGGTCCTTGTCTACAGAGATCGCCATGCTGCAACACCATGTTTCTACAGTAGCTCAGAATGGACAAACCAAACACTGACTAAATAGGGACATTGGCCTTTTCGCATTTGTTTTTTTTTTTTTTGCGTTTTTGTCTCAGCCACTGTAGTTTGCAGCCCCTCTGTGACATTCATTCAATCATTATCTGCAACTGCTTATCCTGTTGGAGGGTTGCAGGGGGGTGGAGCCTATCCCAGCTGACACTGGGCGAGAGGCAGGGTTCACCCTGGACAGGTCACCAGACTATCACAGGACTGACACATAAGCCCTTTTTAGACAGGACTTGTGCAAATTTGCAGAAAAGCCCAATCAGCAAAATGCCGCCTACCTACTTTTGTTTATACAGAATGTGCCTTTTTCGGGGCAATGGGGGGCGTGAGCAAGTAACAAAACGTGTAGCTCAGCGTGTGACGTAAACAGTGACGTGGGAGGGAAGCCGCGGCTGGTCAGTCCTTCGGCGATTCTCTCGTAAGTCGGCCCGTTCTTCACCGTCCCCGTCATCTGACGGTTAATGGCCTCTTCGTTTGCGAGGACAAGGAGGGCGCGCAATTCCTTGTCTCCCCAGTTGCTCATCTTTACAGTGTCTGTCAGGTTTGTGTTTCCCTCTTGCTACTAGCTGCTCGCTAATTCCTGCTATCAGCTGTTTCCTGTTTATCCACCACCAGTGGCTCGCACGTGCGGCGTCATCAACAGCTCCTCCCACAAGTCATCAACAGCTCCTCCCGTTGTGGAAGGTCACCTCGGACTTTTTAAACTAAAAGGGTTCCACCAATATGTCTACCCTACGAGGAGGAAAATTGGGCACCTCGGATCAACTCGCTAATCTGGCTCTGTGTGTCTAAACGCTTGCAGCTTGCCGGCAAAACGGCCCAACATTCGGCAAAAATCTGGCAGTGTAAAAGGGGCTTGTGTAAACGCAGATTCAAACCCTCTTACTGTGAGGCGACAATGGTAACCACTGCAAACATTTTTTTTTTCTAAACATGAAACTGCATGTAAAAACCTCACGAAAGTTTGGATCTCAAGTTATCAGAGAAAAAAGGTGAGCAGACATTCGCTGGTGCTGGGCGAGCAGCATCAAACTGCACTGGAGAGAAAACTGATTTGAAATGTGAAACTGTTTTATTCATTGTTTTTACTGGTTTAAATCAGCTGGTTTGTTTTGGAGAGGAAGAGACCTCTGTGGATAATTCAGCTCCTGAACAATGAACACTGAAGGAATCCTAACCAGGAGAAGTTTTCAGCTGGTTACAATCTGCAATCCTCACAACTCAATACAACTAAATTCTCATAAATCTGACGCACTGAATGTGTAATGCATAAGTAAATATAAACATATAATCTGACCATACATGCATCAGTGTGTGTGTATGCAGCATTGTCGGCAGAGGAAAACGTTGGCAATGTGCGTTTCTGCAAACCACAGATTTGTTACATTTTCATGTTTCATACACATCATGTACACGTTTCTAAAGTGACGTAGTGTATGAGCTGACTTGGTCGTCAGGAGGTGGAGGGGATGGTGGACGGCGTGTCACTAGGTGAGACCACTGTTCAAGACCATCAAACAACTAAACTGGTTGTGATTTAGAGTCATTGCCGAGTTTCCAGCCGGGATTGTGTCCCAAACCAGATATTTTAGGCCAAAACATGACCTGTCTCACCATAACAAGTGATCTTGTGCCTAAAACTAACCCCACACTAACCATAGGGTTGTTCAAATGTAAAGTTTTAACATAACATCCACATAATAACTTGAAAATGTAATGTATCTGTGGTTTGGAGAAACGTACAATGCCAACATTTCTTCTGGCGACTTGGTGTGCGTTCTTAGTCCCTCCTCTGTCTCTCCGTCTCTATCCATCTCTCTGTCCTCGGGCCACAAAGACCAGGTCACTAAAGGTATTCAATGAATCACAGAGAAACATGCAAAGTCACGTCATTGATCCACTGCTCCAGGCGAGGAGGGGTCCTATCTAAAGTCACCCCCCTCTGGCAATATTGGCTGAAGGAATGTGAAAACAGAAGACGTCTGCTTTGGCACTTTAGGGCGCACATTGATCACCTCGACAGAGAGGGACAGGTCTTTGGGAAAATAATGGTGACACAGGCGACATAATTGATCTTAACTCATGGTCTGTCATTAAGTGCTAAAGTTAATGAGCTGAGATTGTTGACAGGGTGTGGTGTGTGGTGGTGGCGCCATGCAGAGCGGTGGTAACTTACAGCCTCTCTCCGCTGATTGTATCTACATTTTTAGGCAGAATTTAATTTATGTCCCACACTCTCTGTTTCAGAGTTTAGTCATTTGAATTCTACCATAGAAACTGTCCGCCAGGGTCCACATTGGTACATATGCTTATTGTGATTTCTTGGAGTATTTTCAAATGCTACATGCCCCTAAAATCTGTGTAACATTAGATAAAAGGTTACATAAGTCAATAAACAATAATAATTGACAAAAGTATTGAAATTGTGTCATTAATTTAAAAAATACAAAAATCAGACATGTTTTTTTGAACAAATTTGGAAAAAAACTCACCCACAACATCATCAAAATATTTCTCAAGACTCCGTAATTCATTTGAACTATGTACATTTTTTTTTTAGTTTTTGAGATATGCTGATTTTTATGAGCAGAGTAACAACTGTTTTACTAGTTTCATCAGCAGTAGAAATATTTCCCCGGTGCCTACATTGGTATTTGTGGTATGTCATATCCCTAAAGTCTGTACAACCTGAAAGATAAAAGTAATGGAAGTCAATAAATCGTAATAATGATTATATTGTAGTATTGAAATTGTGTCATAAATTTAAAACAAAATACAACAGACATTCCTATAGATGTACAACCTTCGTTTTGGACCTCTTGTAGCATGACTTAATGATGACACAGCAAGTGCACAATGTGATGGCATAAAAGAGAGAAGTTTTAGCTTTCTGCTACAAAAAAAATCAGTCTTTTAGTTTTTATTTTAGCCATGACGGAACGATACTGTAGCGTCACTGTGCATTTTCGTACGTACGTAATGGGGTGAAAGATGGGAGTCTTGGCTTTCTGTTGCACAAAGAATGAATGCTCTACCTATTACAGTTATTTAAGAACAATTTTTAACAGGACCATGAAAAGGATCAGTAAGAATTGATTTATGGGGTTAATGCATAACTCTTAAAATAAAGACGCCTTTCAGCATTAAAAACAATTACCTTTGTTTCATTAACGTGTTGAAGTCAGTTAACAACTTATTTTAAGAAGTTGGTTAAAATTAAAAACAATTTTTGAGTAGGGTGGAATTGAAAAAAAATAAGTTAGAATATTCTAAATATAATAGTTTGACCACTAAATATCACCACAACTTTTGGATAAATATTAAGATGATTCAACTTAATAAAGTTTTTCGAGGTCAAAGCAAATCATGTTGGTTTTATTAAACTAACTGGGTCTGTTGGATTATAAAATAATCATAGGATTTACGCAGGGAAGGAACTACTTTAAAAGATCTGTGCAGATTAATTTTTATTTTATTTTAAGTTGAACCTGTGAATATTTTGTAAAGTGCATTCTAAAAAATGATTTATGGTGTTCATGGAAAATGCTTAAAATAAAGACGCTTTACAGCATGAAAAAACATTTTGTTTCATCAATGTGTTTTAATTAGTTGACAACTTATTTTAACATTTCTGAGTAGCGTGGAATTAAAATAAAAAAGTTAAAATATCTTTAATAAAACTGTTTGACCTCTAAATATCACCACAGCTTCAGAATAAATAATAAATTGGTTTAATGTAATTAAGTTTTTCGAGCTCAAAGCAAATCATAATGGTTTTATTAAACTAATCAGGTTTGTCGGATTATACAAGACTGTTACTGCTCCTTCATTTTTTTCTTAAGTTGAAGCAGTGGATTTTTTTTTTTTTTTTGTGAACACCCCCCGGCAGACGCCCGCAGGAGGTCCATTTTCATATGGTTAGAAATCCAATTTGTCTTGAGTTAAAGTTAGCTGACAAAGTGCTTGTACAGTTTGTGACAAACTGGCAGCAGAAGTGATTTACCAATTGGGAAAACACTCTCAGAAAATGGAAAGTAAGAGCAAGCCAAACCAACAGACTTTGCATTTTTAATGTCTGAAATTCAGTCAACAGGAAAAAACTCTCTCTGAGTCCTCCGAGCAGCTGCTTTCATAACAAAAGGGCTGCGGTGATCACCCACATAAAGCAGGAAGGTTCTGTAATAAAGCTGAATGTATGCAATTTAAGGTGCTGCGCTTGTTGTCTTTTAGCAAGCAGCATTTAAAGTTAATTAGGTGAAACCCTGAGAGGGTGTGGTGTTAAAAGTTTTCAGCAGAGGAATTTAGATCACTAACTGCAGAGTAATTAACATAAAGTAACTTTTATCTGAGAGCTTCTTTGAGTGCAGCGACATCTGAAAACATTTTTACACAATTATTAGATTCCTTTAAATGTAGTGACGACTTGAATCATGTCATCAGCTTCACTCATTTGCAGGTGAATGCACTCGTGGTGTCCGCTCTGTGATGGTAACAGGCAGGAACAAAAGGAGCGACTGATGTCTCTGAAAACCTCCCACTGCCTCGGTGGCCTCTCACAGCCTAAAGCACAGGGTTCATGTAGAAACTAATAACTAGCGACCCAATTACAATGAAGACAGACAATAATAAAGTCTGGTCTGAAATGCTCTGCCGCAGGCGGAAAACACTGGTGGTATTTTTAGATAAGAATATCCAAAGACAGAAGAGACTAAAGCCTGAAGCAAGGACATGGAAGCTTCGTACAACCAGCTGGTTCTTCTGTTCACATGTGATTTGTTTGGATCAGCGTTAATGTTGGCACTTAACTTAGATTTAGTTCTAAGACGGAAATGCTGTTTAGTTTTAATCACATTTTATCCTTCATAGTTTTAGTCCAATTTCAGTAGATGAAAAGTCATTACATTTTAATCAACTTTTTTTTTCCTCTTTAAACTAATTCAGTTTGGCTAATACAGGTATTAGAAATAAGAATCAAGGTGACAGGTTGTATTAAGTGTTAAAATTTCAATTAGACATAATTATTTTCGACAAAGAATTTCCACACATTTACAAACTCGTATTTCTCCAGCAGAGTTTTTGATTTACGAACACACACTTAATGATCATCATTTGAAAAGCTCAAAATCTGAAACAAGCAGGATTTCGATTTACTGGTCCATCTCCGTCCCAACCCTCACCTATGGTCATGAGCTCTGGGTAGTAACCGAAAGAATGAGATCACAGATACAAGTGGACGAAATGAGTTTCCTCTGTAGGGTGTCTGGGCTCAGCCTTAGAGATAGGGGGAGGAGCTTGGACTCTCTGTACTTCTGATCTGTAACGTTGACAGGAAGTGACCACCATGAGACGGCGTATCATCTCTAGTCAACAACTCTCTGTGCTTCCATTCCGACACCGGCACACCGTGAGGACAGAAACAGAGGGCTCTGTGGGGACGGAGCACCTGCTGCAGCAAGCCAACACGCCGTCTGTGGTCATTTTGACTTGACCAGCTGACTTCACTACAAGCTGATTGGCTGTTGAAACAGGTGACGTGCTTTAAAACCAGCCGCCGGCCATTTGACCAGCTGAGTGTCAGGTGACACCATAAGCCAGCTTGAGTCCAGCTCAGACCGGCCAGTTCACACCGCTGACACTTTTCTGCAACTTTTAAAACGTTTTTGTCTTGTCAGCAATCTTTTGTCTGAACTGAGCTAAACACCTCTTTTCAACCAGCTAAACTGATTTTCAACTGAGAAGTTTGGATGAGATTTCTTAGTTCAGCTTGATAGACTATTATTTGCACACTTCAAATAGTCGGGGAAAAAACTTTCACTTTTGAGGCAGTTGTTTTTGAACCATCTTTTCAACGCAAATATGTTTGCTGGGATGGTTCACCTGTTTGAGGGCCACGGAGACCAGCCGCGAAACATTAGAAAAGAAAAGTCTTTGCCTGCATGAGCATCACTGAGCTTCTGTCTGTGCAGCAGCTTCAGTTGATTACAATGGAAACACTCTGCTGCGGGCGTGTTGTCGCGGCGTGAGAAGTTTAATACATATTTAAACTTTATGTTTGCCTAAATGAGTCTGATCAGGTTGATAAACAAGAGCACACTGTGGCATAAAGTTACACGAGTCCTTTGAACTGGAGTCATCTTTTTCAGCCACCTCTTCTCACCAAAACCGCCAATGTGTGAAATTGCCTAATTCAGCTTTAAAGCAGAATGCTGCTTTTTATGGATCCTTTTAACAGAGCACTTTGTGGGAGACATTTAAACAACAGGCCGGGCTGTGGCTGTCCAGTGTTCACACTGCCGCTCACTGGCTTCAGTCTTACTTGTGCAGTGTGACAGAGGACTCCTTCCTCTCCGTCTGTAAACCCTCGTCCTCCGTCTGTCTCTGGGACAAATGGAGAACAATCTCCTGAGCTGTTGAGGCAAAGCAGAAGGAGAAAAACAAGTTGCTTCTCGCTCTGATGCAAAATAATATTTACATGTAACGCATTAGTACACGCGTCCAAGAAAAGTATTTTAATAACTAAAAGTATTTAATTTAATGCACCACAGAATGCAATGAATAAAAACATTATTTGCATACAGGCCGGCAGTGTGTGTTCACTTCTTCAACTCACTTACAGAGGGACTTTCCAGAGTTTAGGAGTGAGCTAAATGACCCGTACTTACCCAGGGGAAGTAAACAGCAGCTCGGCAAAAGCCTGCCTGATAC
The DNA here is from genome assembly GCF_006386435.1 of Epinephelus moara. Classification (NCBI taxonomy): domain Eukaryota; kingdom Metazoa; phylum Chordata; class Actinopteri; order Perciformes; family Serranidae; genus Epinephelus; species Epinephelus moara. The sequence continues at coordinate 50,785,423 of NC_065529.1, read as the reverse complement.
AACCTGCCCTGCTGAGGGAGGAAGGAAGGAAGGAAAGAAGGAAGGAAGGAAGGGAGAATGAAAGCAAGCTTTACTTTGTGCTGCCTATCTGTGTAATATCCACATATGGGAGAGGCTTATTGCTGAGAATCACAGCGATGTGAAGTTTAAGAGCCGTGTCTTTTAAAATGTAAAGAGACAGCAGTAAGCTTTAGGCATCATCAGTGTTTCATTACAGACTTTACAACCGTCGCTCGGCACAAAGTGTTGTCTGGCTGCCCAACACCACCATGACGCAGACTGTTTCCTGTCACCGTGCTCTGTCACAACCAAGAGAAATGTGTGAGAAATGAGATTTTAATGATTTACATTTAGGATGATAAGTTTAAACATGTCTCTGCTCAGGACAGATGTCTCCTTAATGTGTTCAGAAAATATGCAGGTGTTGATGATGTAAAGATACATATATTATCTGTTGTGCTCAGTGTCTCAGTGAGCCTGCCGACTCAAGAGCTTAAATCTATCTTTCAAAAGAGGAATCAAAATATACTGTTTAAACCATACAGTGTATAAAATCATGGAAATAGTCACCATAACTTCATCTATTGGTTTGAAGGACTCTCATTTTGAAGCCTTGATTTTCGAGTAGGTGTAACTGCAGCTGGAGCAGCTACATGACTCGCCCACCGTACCTACACGTCACTCCACATTCAGCCCCCTTCGTTCCTTGGCCCCAAGTGGAAGTCCCGACAAAATTGCTAAGTTAGCTTTTAGCTAGCAATGAAGTATGAGGTCAAAATAGAGGTGGTTAAGGTAACTGTAATGGGTCCATGTCATTGGTCCGACATCCCATTAGTCCGACGGTCGGTGGTGCTGAACGGCTCCCGGCGGGTGTATTTCTACCTTGATGGTGCGCTGCGACCGGCTCTGGGTCAGCTGGGAAAGGCTTGAGGCGAAGCAGGCTCACGGCTTATGTGTTTGCCACTTTCTTTTTCATTTTAACCCACACCATGATCTTTTCCTGACCCTAACCAAGTGGTTTTTGTGCCTAAACCTAACCAGACCTTAACCACAGGGCATCATGATGATT
>NC_065529.1:50772358-50783349 GCF_006386435.1 Epinephelus moara | reverse complement strand
CTCCCAAATGGTCGGAGTATTCTTTTATGTGAAGATACACAGTGAAGACATAACATAATCCTAACACAGCAAAGCTGTTACCTGCAGCCTTCGCTTGCAAAGCTAACGCTACTAACGTTAGGTCAGTCCAAGTAATTAGTGGAAACATGCTAACATGCTAACGTTACACACAAAATAATAGTAAAGTAAGACCTGTTCATAAATGTTCTGGTGTAGCTCTGAATTTCTTATAAACTGAGGACAACTGCCTGCTGTATATTTGTGTTCATGGTCACAGTCACAGATAATTTTAGATGATGCCATAACATCAAAAGTACAACCAAGTCCTCATAGATACATCTCTGGTAAAACTGTTAGGTGTTATGTGTTCAGCAATGCCCGCTGCTACTGCTTACTCGAAGAACACTGTAAACCTGGCTCCTTCTTCTGTGGTTTAATTGTTGCGGGCCGCTGCGGGCGAGCAGAATCACTTCCGCCTTGGGTGCCGTATTCTGGTTTGCTGACTTCTGCTGTGTGTCCGACCCGAGCGAGGCTACGCTAAATAGCCATATAGAGAAAGGCTTTTTTGTCGCTGTTGGGTTCAAATAAATATGCGGATCTTCAAGGGGGGGTGATACGAACTAGGGACAGTTTTATTAATGGTAAAAAGTTCCGCACAGCTGCTTTAAGGCTTGCATAGGGGGAATAAGGAGGCAACATCTTGTTACTTTTGCTAATGCTAACTTAGTGATTAGCTAAAGTTAGCTATGAAGTATAACGTTAAAAGAGAGGTGGTTAAGGGTAGGATAAGGGGTAACGGGGAGGCAACATCTTGTTACTTACGCTAATGCTTACTTAGCGATTAGCTAGCTATTATGTATTACGTTAAAAGAGGTGGTTATGGTCAGGGTTATGGTAGGGGAAGACAACATTTCGGTATGTATGCTAATGCTCTGTCAGCAATTAGCTAGGTATTATGTTAAAAGAGAGGTGTTAAAGTTAGGGTAACTGCAATGGGAAGGCTATATCTTGTTACTCAGGCTAATGCTAAGTTAGTGATTAGCTAGCTATGAAGTAATATGTTAAAAGAGAGGTGGTTAAGGTTGGGATAAGGGTAAAGGGACGGGTTACATTTCGTTTCTTATAAAGTGAATCACGTCTTCATGTATTATTAACTATAATATGGATTTTTGCTACATTTGGACTCATATTTATTCACTACCGTGTAGCATTGTAGGAGGGTTCAGATAGCTGTCACGTTGGTGGGTTTATCTTGGAGATGGTGGGAGCTGTTAGTAAGGGCATGCTGTGTACACTGCAAACGTGATGTGTCTGCAGCTATCGTCTAGAGTTTGGCATTTTGTTTGCTACCATCTTGGATTTTTTGAGCCACAAGTGACCATATTTGGAGAGAGGGTGGAGATAACCCTAACACTGGCTGCTAGCTTGGTTAGCAAGGTGCATTTACAGTCAATGTTAGCTGTGATAATACTAATGCTAATATTCACTAACGAAAACAGGCTTAAAACCAATAAAATAAAATCTACTTACCCAAAAAACTGAACATGTGACTCCTGAGAGCATCTTTTAGTTCAAGCAAACAGTAAACAACAATTTTTAAGATGCCTGAAACGTTACAGTTAACTTTCATGAGCCGAAAACACAATGAAACTGTGATAGCTACAGCTACACTCTGTGAATCTGGGGTAACACCATTGTTGTGTTAGTTAAACAACATTGTTGCTGTGTAAGCGACTTGTCAACAAAAGGCAGCCATCTGTCACTGAAAGCAACCATGCATTTAATCATGTGTAAAAATGTGTAACTTTAAGCTTTAATAACATTTAAATTAATGAATTATATAACAATTCAGCCCCCGTACAGTTTTCATGAACGTTGAAATTAGTAATAGAGACCAAAACTGCTTTTTGTACCAGGCTGTAAAGATGTGTATTTGTACTGTAAAGTTTTAACGTGGGGGTCTGTGGGGACTGACTCAATCTTGGAGCCAGCCTCAAGTGGCCATCAGAGGAACTGCAGTTTTTGGCACTTATGTGTTTGCTTCATTTTTCATCCCTGGAGGTTGGGGTGCTGCATGCGTGATGCGCAATGTGTGCACTCTGGTACTTAAATGAAATAGCACTACACCCCTGGCTTAAACATGGTTTGCAACTGATTTAAGGTTTGATTTTAGGGCATAAAATATTTTGTCAATCTTTCACTGTAGAATGTGAACAGCACCATCAGTGCCTCCTCTGCACACACATCAGTGTTTACTGTCAACATTTTCTGTTTTACCCTCCGTTTACAGCGAGAGGCCTTAAGAAAACACACGATTTCAGTCAACCGCTGATTGGATCGCCCACACAGCTGAGTCTTCTCTTCCCTCTTTGACACATGAACAGATTTAAACATCAGGACAAACACACATCTGTACATGGAACAGACGTCAGGTTTAACAACACGCAGTGTTTGGTTTCTGTTTTTATTTGAAGTGAGAATTGTGGGTGATGATGCTTTGTAGAAGTAAAAATCAGTGCACACAGTACTTGGCTGCTTAGCTGAATCATTCTTTAAAATAGACCTTGCTACATCAGCCTCATTGATGTTTTATGGATCTGCAGGTCAGACAATAACACTGATAACGTCACAATCACAAGGTCAGTCTCCTTACTGTGGATAACACCTAAAGTGGAAACAGACAATTTTTTTTAACACAATGTCATGGATAAAGGATAATGACAAAGACGGCGTTTACACTTGTTCCCTGTAAGCTGCTTTCATGTCTGCCACCATGTATGACCTCCCGGGAAAATAAAGGCTCAATCTGTAGCGCAGAGGATGTGTGTTAACTATTGCACAACCAAAACAGGAAGAGGAAAGCACTTTTGTTTGGTAGCCATCATCATTTACCTCGTTAGTATCAATGCAAGTTTTTTGCAGTAGAAATGTCAGATGGTGCAACAACTGAAGTAACTGCAGAAAATAAAAGCCCTTTTTACACAGAGATGGCGCTATAGAGCCGCTATGAAGTCCCTTCTTTATGCTGCCTTTACATTTTTACACAGAAACAAACAAAAGCTCCAGTGTGTAAATATACACTGAATCCCAGTATCGCTGAATCCAAAGAGGTGTGACGGGTGTGACATGTGATGCAACAGCGTCTAGTGTGACATAAAACATACGTGTCTGCAGTGTTATATAGACAATAACAATTGCATAACATGGCCATAACAATCATTTACTGTCCCTGTTATATGACAGCTGATCTGGTCCTCTGCTTGAAGGGTAAGGAGCTTCTGAATCTAACTGTTGTTCCGATTTGCTGACATTTATGGCCTCTGTTCTTCTTCTTTGAGTTAGCTCCTAACTGCTACGAACTACTTTTTAAATCTCCCATGGTGTGTCGCACATATTCTGTTTCGCTCTCTGTATCAGTCTGGACTGCAGCCACGTCTGGGGGGCTTTGGTGGGCCTGCTGCCCCCGCAACCTAGCTTCGGATAAGCGGATGAAAATGGATGGATGGATGGATATTGTCCAATAATTCTGAGTTTTTGGTGTCATTTGCTAAGTTTAATGCATTGACAAAGTAAACTGCATTAGACCATCAGTCCAGGCTTGTATTATTTCAACTTGTATGCTACACTGTGTTTCACATAGTTGCATTTACCTTTTATCAATGCACGAAATTTTCCACCATCTCAAAGTATACTTTTTTTTTGTAATATTTCAAGATTTCTGGTTTTACACTCAGGCTTTGAAAATGCACACATAACAAGTGAATGGAAACATGGCTACTTGCACTGGGCGCCAGATGTGGATTAATCCATTGCTGCAAATCGTATCTTCAGGGTGACGATGACCTTGCTTCACCTTTGATACACTCTCAGCCTCGGGAGGTAAAACTCCACCTAATGATGAATCCCTGTCTCCATACGGAGAGGTAGAGCTGACATTACACTGAAATTCAGTCCTGATGTATTGAAAAGACCACAACTCCCACCATTCTTCTCCACTGAAAAACGATACTGGACACACACACACACACACACACACACACGCACGCACACACAGAGCCAGGCGCTTCTGTGTGTTTCCCCAGATACTGATCAATGAGCTTGTCGCAGCGGTGATACTCAATACGAGAACAGATAACATGCACACAGACTCAGTCCACACATATAGACCGGCTGATTGAATGACAACACGGCCAGGTAACTAACTCTGTGACTCCATCGCTCACAGCAGAGGACGTGGACGTTGCTCCGAGAAAGGACGAACATTTCACTATTTTACTTCTCAGTCCGTTTGTCCCAGTTTCCAGTACGTCTGTCTTCTTCTTCTCTCGTCTCTATTGTATCTCCTCTCGCTGTCACACACACCATCTTCCCTGGAGGCTGGGTCGGGTGGATCAATGCTACTGGCCCCTGCATGTGTGTGTGTGGTGTGTGTGTGTAAACACGTGCACTGATCAATGATGATTACCTGCAGCCCTCTGCTCTTTGTAATTGCGAAGTGAGGAGTGATTGGCACTGTGCCACGGGCCACTGCCATCAGGAATGCTCACACACACACACACACACACACACACACACACACACACAGGTCTGCTTTACGGCTGGAGTTTATGGCTGGTTGGCTTCCATTGTTATTTTGGACCTGATGATGTATGTGTGCATGCTCGGCTGAATACTAACTTCAAATGAGCACACACACACACGATGTGAATCAGACGACAGGTGATCTGCCCTCATACCTCCACCCCCCCTTTATTTACTGTTTGTTTTAATACACACAAACTGTACACCTTTCTGCATCTTCCTCCTCTAACGCCGTCCTTTGTTCTCTCTCATTATGCCGTGAAACACATCAAGGTGCCAAACATTACGTCTTCTTCCACCTCCCAGCCTGTCTGTGTTTATCCCTCTCTCTCATTATGAACTAAGCCATGTTGTAGTTGCAGCTCTCCATGTAGTCGCAGTCCAGAGGCAACGATCTGGAGGTCACTTACAGCCAATCCTCTTACACTTCCCCCCAATCCCTGTTTAGCAGCTTGACTGCTTAAGCCCGGGCCACTTTGCATGAGCGTTGGCAGGCAGTGAACAATGCCACCATCACTGTTTCCTCCACAGCGTCGTCTTAGTTTCTGCGAGGCTAATTATGGAGTTTAGCTTCAGAACCATCTTTCTTACTTTTATTTCAGCTCTGGCTGAAACACTGAAGCGTGCAGTCTCTGTTTGGACAGACGTGTTGTTGTGAAAGGCTTTGGTTTAAGGAGGAGAATTATTAAATTGCGAAAACAAAACAACAAAAATCCGTCTTTGTTCAAATTAATTTTCACACTTTTGAAGGAGGGTTTGTAGTTTGGCTCAGCTAAGAGCTTTATTTCATGTTTTAATACCGTGAACAGGTTTCATTCTTGAGTGAAACACACGGCAGATGAGAGGAAGGAGAAACAACACAGCTCTGTTTTCTATTGGATCACATAAAAATGTTTTCCATTTATAAGACTATAAAAGAATCTCAATATTGGGAGGCTTTATTTCCAGACAGGCAGAAGAGACGGCAGATTTCAGGGTGATTTAAGCCAAACATGATCTTTGTCCAACCATAACCAAACAGTTTTTGTGCCTAAACGTAAAAACAAGTTACCACAGTGTTGTTGAAGTGTAAAGAACAAGTTTCAACAAAATAACAACATAAAAATTTACATGTAACATATCTGTGGTTTGCAGAAATGTACAATGTCATCATGTATTTTGGCGACTCAGATATTGTTTCCAAATATTCCCAATAAGTATCTTCGGGCCCAAAAGTAAAAAAAATTGTGGGAAAAATATTGGTGTAATTAATCTGACAAAATGTTTTGCTTTGATACATATAGTTGGCATTTAGCCTTTTTTAAACATTTTCCTGCTGTCCAAGAAACATTTGTTCTCCTGTTTGCTGCACTCAAATGACATCACATCCTCACTGTGACCTCATCACATGTCCACGTTCAGTCATGGACTTTCCACGTCCACATATGGCGTCCAAGGTACCCTGGGTGTGTTGGTTGTTGACGTTCTGGGACGCCGTGTCAACTTCAGCCTGTTACATGCATTGTCTGTTTTCAAAATAAACTTCTGTTTTCACAGGAAATGTACAGTTTGCATACAGTCTCTTTCAAAATAAAAGCACTATGTCGGCACAACACTGCACATTGTGTTTTTTCCTTCACCAACACACACACCTGGTTGGGTTTAGGAAAAAAGAACAGGGTTTGGCTTTACAATGTTACAGGAAGTGAACACCGGCCTCCTGGGTGAATGTCAGTGGTTGTTGGACCCATCCACCCCTCCTGCCTGCCCTACTTGGACTTCCATCGCCTTAACTTTCATTGTTGTCCCACTGTGTTTACCCCTGACGCCGTTAAACAATTACGGCATCTGGCAGTGCATCAAACCCACATGAAAGGACGACTTTTATCATCAGTGTCTGACGCCAGAAGTCACTGACTAAGCGCCGGATTTCAACGAGTTTGGAGTGAGACCTGGTTGCAACAGTAGGCAGGCAGCTGTATTGACGTCTAACAGCACCATAAATTATATTTATTCATTAAAGAAAGCTGATTTAATCATAAAAAAGACTAACTCATTTAATACAATTCATTACTTTACATGAATTGCGGATTTTATTCGAGGATTTGTCGTTCTTTGGGTCATTATTTTTTATAATATGACGCCAGACATTCAAAGCTTCATTAGAAAACCTCAATAGAAGCTTTAAATGTAAGAAAAAAGACATTCAGTACGGCCCTACAAACCACTGCAGCTTCACAACACTTACTGATTAGTTTTAAAGCCATCGCTGGTCACTACAGTGACAGTGGAGGGTGCAGTGATATGCTAACTATGAGCAAAGTAAGGCTGTGAATACATTCACATAACTGTCTGCTTAAAGAATTAAAACCTTTTATCCCACTTAAATCAGCATAGTTTGGCAGAATCACACTGAATCCAGCAGCTGCTGGATATTAAAGACAAGACATGATGTCCTTCATCAGAGCGAGGGTCTGTGGTTTGGCAGGAGGAAAAGCCAGAAGGGCATCCAGCCAATTTAAAGTCCCTCTGAGATGGGGTCAGAGTTACTGTGCCATTCACACTGACCTACAGCCCAAAGGATTGATCTCTGGGGTGAAAGTGCAGCACGTGACGTCTACAAGTTCACTTCCTTGAACTGAGACTCTGTCCAAGTGTCTACTGTGAAGGACATGAGACAGCGAGACATATAAACAATGCTTTCATGGGGTTTCACTTTAATTCCAAAGTAAATAAAAACAAAGATAAAGTGAATTAAGGAGGTCAGCAACAGACCACCAGTTGCTAATTCTGGGTCAGAGGAGAGGGAGAGCCTGACTACAGCAGACTTTGCTAATCTGGATAACTACAATCCCTTTTAAGTCCTCTTGTTTACAGGAGAGAGGAGTCACAGCTCCCACAGGCAGCAGTGCTGGCAAGGTTACGCTCAGTATGTAATCTGGCACAGATGAGTGTTTATCTGCCTCAAACTGCAGTCAGAAATGTGATCTATGGGATTACTCTGCACACGCCATAATGAAATCACTTTTCTCTCTCTTAGGTCATTTCTCCAAAAGAACCAGACATGACAACATATGATATTTTACTGATAACAAAGAGGCAAAGCTAGAATTCATCAGCTGATGAAGAAAAGAACAAGAATTACCGTCCGCCCACCAGTCCACCCCGTGGTGGTATGACTCCGCCCACCAGTCCACCCTGTGGTTGTATGACTCCGCCCACCAGTCCACCCTGTGGTTGTATGACTCTACCCACCAGTCCACCCTGTGGTTGTATGACTCCGCCCACCAGTCCAGTGTCTCTGACAGTCTCCATCCATGTCAGTGAAAACATGGATGCTTCACACACAGAAGATCTATACAATCAGCACAGTTTCAAGATTAGAGTCACCAATTCAGTATCTGACCAAATGTCTCCCCTTCTGTTCCTGAGATATGACGCTGAGTAACAGCCAGGAAATTGTAAGCATCATGATGCGACATTAGCATTAGCATTATCACAGTTAACCATAGCTGTAAATGCACCATGCTAACAAAGCTAGCAGCTAGCGTTAGGGTTATCTCCGCCTTCTTGTCTAAATACGATTACCTCTGGCTCCAAAACTCCAAGATGGCGACGGCCGAAATACTGAACTCAAGCCTTAACAAAAAAAAAAAAAAAAAAAAGGATGATGTCAAGGTAGCTACGTTGATTATTTTACTCAGTCTCAGTCTATGACTGGTATAAAAATTAACGTCACCAATTTAGCTCTGTTAACCAGCTCCCATTAGCAGCTAATACATGCTAGCCTAATTATCAACCAACATTATTCCTCTGTTGGACACAGAAGTGCACACAGGGCTAATGTTACCCAACATTAACGTGTTTCACGACTGAGTCGATCCGTTTCAATGGCGGTCTGAGATTGCTGGGACTGTTTAATGACTCAGTGTTAGATGTTAGCTACTGCTGCTGTGTTAGCTTGTGCTAACAGCTCAGAGAGAGCAGGAGGAGAGCGACTCATAGAGACGGTCCTTCAGTGCTGCTTCCCTTGGCAGCAACAGCTGATTGTTGGCGATCAGCTGTTGCTTCCCCCTGTAGCTTCTTAAAATCTGAGTGAGGATAGTGATAGTGAGATACTGGCTACAGTGATGAAAAAAAACCCAGCATCAGATGGACTGTATTCATAATCAATACGCCACAATAATATAAATAACCAGCGCCAATTCATCAGTCAGTGAGAATGTGTGTGTGTGGGCGGGGCATAAAACATTTGACCAGCTGAGTGTCAGGTGACACCATCAGCTGGCTTGAGTTGAGCTCAGACCGGCCAGTTCACACCGCTGACACTTTGTTTCATGTCCTCACCACTCTTCGGCCTGAGCTTTAAATGCCAAAGGAGGAACAAATAAGAGCAGCTAATAACATTACTCCTCTGCTGGTCACAGAGACGTCCTTCCTCAGTCGTCAGCAGCTCTCTTACTGCTGTCGGTGTCAGTTGCTTCTTTCAAGTTCTCTCTGAAGCAGCAGCACTGACAGCTGGCTGATAGCCAGTGGCTAGCTGCCGGCTGATCATGTACCTGTGAGACACGGAGCAGGGCACACGCTCCCATGCAGCGTGGCTGTGTGTGACCTCCAGCACGGAGCGTCATATTGTCTTCATAAATAAACCCAGAGAAAGGATTCATCTCCAGCACCAGAGACTCTGAAGTCCACCAGTACACACTGTGGACACAAGAAAATATAAAATAAAAGTTCTCTTGGTTCTAGAAATCTGTGTGTGTGTGTGTGTGTGTGTGTGTGTGTGTGTGTGTGTGTGTGTGCTCTAAACTAATATAAATTATTGCTGACAGGGTCCAAACTCACAACCTGTATGTTCCCAATCAGCTGCGCTATTATGTGTGTTTGTTTGTTTGTGGGTGACATGCAGCGGAGAATAGATGCATGTCACCCTCACAGCATTAAAAACACACACACATAATCACACTGAACTGAGTCATGTTTCACAGACGGCCACCTGGACGTTGTCTTCTGCACACCAACTTTATCACATCACAGCAGACTGATGTATCGATTCTGTGCATCAATAAATAGCATAATTTAATTAGGAGCAGCTGTTTGTTTGTGATCAGCTGATGGCTCCATCAGTACGTGTCAGCTGGCCTTGATATTGATGTATGTTAATACACACTGTGTATGTGTGTGTGTGTATGTGTGTGCATGTGATTGTGTGTGTGTGTGTGATTAAGACGCCACCTTTTATAATAAATCAAACAGAGACGGATGTTTAATCACAAATCAATGCTCATTACGTTCTGCATGTATCGGAGGCATCCTGGCCTGTTTATTGCACCCCTAACACACACACACACACACACACACACACACACACACACACACACACACACAATTGATCAACAACAACAGGCCATCAGCATATATTAGCTCTATAACTATAGCTCAGATTATTGAGCAGAGGGAGTGAAGAGGCCTCACTAAATTATGTGAATGTCGACATTACAGCGTCTCCTACAGAGGGACAGGTAATAATGTTCAGTGCAGATTGAATGGAACGGTCTGTGAAGTAGTTTAACTGCGATAAACTTGATCCAGACTTATTCTCATCTCTATTTCTGGGACAGAACATCTGATTTTTTTCATGACTTCGAGTTAACAGATGCTGCTTATTTGAAAATGCCACTTTCTGCGATGCCCCCGTATCAGTCGAGAACGACACCAGACAGACAACAGCAAAAGTGTTTTTCCCAAACTTAAAATCAACACCTGTCAGACTTGCTGCTCATCTTGGTTATAGAGTAGGGATGTCATACTTAGGAAGCAAATCAATGCAAAATTTCTGAAACAGTGATAGTACATGTTTTTCTCCAGTACCGTGCTGTTGGCATTTGGGATGCTATTTTTCTGGACCTGACTGGACAGAATATTGTTGTGATCATCATGACAATTTATGGTGTCTGACAGACAAGCAGTATAAATTGACACATCTACAAGCTTTCCCATACACATCAAAAGGTGTTTCCTGTCACTTAAGCTGCTGTTTCCTCTTATTCAGATAACCAGCTCTGGGAGCAATTGCTTCTCCTCACCTACCAAAATTTGGTCATGGTCATGTCCACTATAATATATGCCTACAAGCATTCTGGTCTGCCGTTAAATGCCAAAGGACAACCAATTCTCATTCTGAAGTCACCAAATACCACTGCATGGTCATCGCTTTCCCTGCCTTAAGGTGCGGACACACCAAACCGACATCAAAGAACTAGCGGCGACGAAAGTCAACTGTCGCGTCGTCTACGTCGCCTCATGTCGCCCTGTGTCAGTTGCATCTGAACACACTACACGGACTACATCCGACGGCCAAGTAGCACGTACGTTCTGCGCCTGCGTGAGAGAGAGCGGAGTGAGAGAGTGGTACATCCTGTCAGCCGAGG